>NC_133333.1:4286585-4378882 GCF_042186555.1 Aquarana catesbeiana | reverse complement strand
GACATGGGAGGTGGAGAAATTGAACACATTAATACTCACATGGATGTCTACACATCAGAGTAAACGCATGCACTATACAGGTCAGACTTTTTCTTCCAGGAGACTGTATGCCGGGAGCCTTAGGCCTTGCTCACACGGGCATACTAAAGTCTATGCCCATGGATGGCTGTGGTTACCTGCACAAGGGACACATCTACCCCAGATTGACCCCCCCTGCCCCATCTACCCCAGACTGACCCCCCCTGCCCCATCTACCCCCAGACTGCCCCCCCGCCCCATCTACCCCCAGACTGACCCCCCGCCCCATCTACCCCCAGACTGACCCCCCCTGCCCCATCTACCCCAGACTGACCCCCCCTGCCCCATACTGACCCCCCCGCCCCATCTACCTCAGACTGACCCCCCCTGCCCCATCCACCCTAGACTGACCCCCCCTGCCCCATCCACCCCAGACTGACCCCCCCGCCCCATCTACTCCCAGACTGCCCCCCCCGCCCCATCTACCCCAGACTGACCCCCCTGCCCCATCTACCCCAGATTGACGCCCCCTGCCCCATCTACCCCAGACTGACCCCCCCTGCCCCATCTACCCCAGACTGACCCCCCGCCCTATCTACCCCAGACTGACCCCCCCCATCTACCCCCAGACTGACCCTCTGCTCCATCTACCCCCAGACTGACCCTCTGCCCCATCTACCCCAGACTGACCCCCCCTGCCCCATCTACCCCAGACTGACCCCCCCTGCCCCATCTACCCCAGACTGACCCCCCCTGCCCCTATCTACCCCAGACTGACCCATCTACCCCAGACTGACCCCCCCTGCCCCATCTACCCCAGACTGACCCCCCCTGCCCCATCTACCCCAGACTGCCCCATCTACCCCAGACTGACCCCCCGCCCTATCTACCCCCGACTGACCCCCCCGCCCCATCTACCCCAGACTGCCCTATCTACCCCAGACTGACCCCCCGCCCCATCTACCCCCAGACTGACCCCTCGCCCCATCTATCCCAGACTGACCCCTCGCCCCATCTACCCTAGACTCACCCCCCCGCCCCCATCTACCCCAGACTGACCCCCCCTGCCCCATCTACCCCAGACTGACCCCCCCGCCCCATCTACCCCAGACTGTGCCCCATCTACCCCAGACTGACCCCCCGCCCCATCTACCCCCAGACTGACCCCTCGCCCCATCTATCTCAGACTGACCCCTCGCCCCATCTACCCTAGACTGACCCCCCCCTGCCCCCATCTACCCCAGACTGACCCCCCCGCCCCATCTACCCCAGACTGACCCCCCCCGCCCCATCTACCCCAGACTGTGCCCCATCTACCCCAGACTGACCCCCCGCCCCATCTACCCCCAGACTGACCCCTCGCCCCATCTATCTCAGACTGACCCCTCGCCCCATCTACCCTAGACTGACCCCCCCCTGCCCCCATCTACCCCAGACTGACCCCCCCGCCCCATATACCCCAGACTGTGCCCCATCTACCCTAGACTGACCCCCCCCGCCCCCATCTACCCCAGACTGACCCCCCCGTCCCACCTACCCCAGACTGATCCCCCCTGCCCCATCTACCCCAGACTGACCCCCCCTGCCCCAGACTGACCCTCCACCCCCATTCATTCAAGGCCGACACCCCCCTCCCCCCAGACTGACAGACCCACACTCCCCAAGACACTAACACCCCCTACACTCAACTTCTGAACTTCTGTCCCACCAGACTAACTCAGACCCTGTACAGCTCCTCCCAATGAAATCAAATCCCCTGTGCCTCAAATGTCACCTGGGAATGGAAACTGGTGTAAAGCACATTGGGGTCAGACTCGGCGCTCCGCCCCTCAAACCAATCAGTGTTTGTAAGACCTGGAGGAGCCTGCAGTGATTAGACACAGGGAGCTGATGACTGCTCCAATCACATACATGGGGCGGGGCTTGTGGCTCTCCAGACGTCCACTGTTCCTCAGTGTTCAGTCAGCAAGGGGATATCAATGGGTTGAAAAAACATTCCACAAGCCAGCCAGATGATTGGATGACTGTGTGTGTGTCCCCTCCCCCTCCTCTCCGTACATTTGGACACTGACATCTCCGCCTCTGTCCTCTTCACCAACTGAGGACGACATCTTTGGTGGGGAAGGAGAGCAGACACAGTCCGGGCCAGGAGAGGAGCATTCTGGCACTCGGGCTCCCCCACCTCTGCAGCGCCGTGTGTGGCGGGCAGTGAGGGCGGAAGAGTGGTGACAGGCGGGCGGAAAGAGATTATGTCATCTCTGCTCTTCCGCCCACTCATCTCTCCACCTTCAAAGCCGCGACCCGCTGAGACTCGGGGCTATGGGCTGCACATTCGGGGCTCCAGCCTCGATAGCCACACCCTGGCGACGCCTCTGCCATCATCTTAACGGAAGAATAGTGTGACCGACATACAGCATCTGGCAGGGGCACAGGAGACAGTAAACCACATAATCACTAGAACAGTTATGGAAATTGTCGAACAAAAAGACCATGCCCTTGTGGGTAAAGCTCTTTTGTCCATGATTGACAAAATGACAAAAATCTCGATGCAAAAGTCTTGCATCGAGATTTGTTGTACCTATACATCCCTTTAAGGGGAATAAGGCAGAGGGGATGATCTTTCTTTAGAGGTCTTAGCTTGCTAGGAGCGATTTTATTTTTAAGGGTGGGAGCCCTCTTATAAGTGACCTTAGGTTTATAGGGTAAAAGTGTCATTCAAATGGGGGTCCTGTTTAAGGATGTTCCAGTGTTTACTGAGAATACGTTCCATTTTTTTTGTATTGATCATGGAACCCTGTAATGAAACGTACCGCCTGCCCTTCTGAAGATTTATTGGCCCTGGGTGTCTTTCCCAAAAGAAAGGAGTGGTAAGCATCTTCTATCAGTTTTGGGGGGTAACCTTTCTCAGGTGTGCACTTTGAAGAGATATAATCATAATCCCACCAAGGCAGCTGCAGGCAATTCCTACCTGCATTACGACAGCTGCCATCATCCCTTATGGGTAAACAATATCCCGAAAAGACAGTTCTGTAGGCTTAGGCAAAACTGCACCAGAGATTGTGATTATATCTCTCAAAGTGCATGTGGGGTACATGTTTCAGGCACTAGGAGCAGGAGAGCAGCTCATTTTATCATACCATTAGAATAAAAGTGACAGGAGGAGCGCTGTCGCTGAGCAGTATGTAGATAGAGCAGCCAACTTTGGTGTTTCTATGGAGGGGAGGGGCACTAAAAAGGGAAGAACCTGCGACCTTTGCTGCTGAAGTAGTGCACAACTCATAGGAAGGGGCGCACTTTGACCTTCTCCCGACACTGGCATCACCCCCCCCCCCCCCCTTTTTCAATGTGAATCATGAGCATGGCTATAAACATATTGTTTTGTCTGGAGTTCTGCTTTAATCAGAGGCACAGCCGGAATTAAGTAAATAATCACTGTGACAGTCAGAGATTTCCTTCTAGCGGAAGTAGTTGGGGCAGTCGTGGGCGACCAGGTTCCAGGCGTTGTTGAACGCAGCGACCACCGGGGACAGGAGAGGCCCTCCCTCCGCTCCGGCCAAGTTGTTCACCAGCTGCTCCGTGCTGGACATCCCCAAGATCACCGCGTCACCCCGACTTCCCTGAGGGGACAAGAGACTCGTGTCAGAATACATTCAAAGCTTTTGGTGTGAAAGAAAACCTGCAATGCCTGTGTGAGAAGCCTCAGATGCAAGCCGCCATGCTCTCACATGGGATGGCAGTACCCCCAGAGGATCCAAGAGCCATCACCCAAGCGACATTCTTTAGCAGCCGGGGTTCCTGCAGAGGTAGCTAGGGGTTCCTTGTGGCCTGCTGACCTCCAATCTGATTGGTTCCCCCATCCTCCTACATCCAACACCACTTGGCAGAGCCAGTAGCATAACTAAGGGGGCATTCTTCCCAGTGACCATCAATATAAGGGGGCATCTTCCCAAAGACCACCAATGGATTCATCTTAGCAAGAGTTCCCTGAGACCTGAACATTTCTCCAGAAGTTCCTTGGGGGTAAAAAGCCTGATCTATAGTATCCGCCTTCATTCCTCCCACAGCAATGATACAAAATGTCGTGTGAGGAGCTGGGCCAGCACAGACAGTAATTAGATACTCCGAGTAGTGAAGAGGGCCAAGGCACACAGCAAGTGCATGAAAAAATGGCTGCAGGTGTTGAGGACAGGGTCTCTTTAACCAGTTGACATCCGCGCTATAGCCGAAAGACGGCTACAGCGCAGACCTGAATTCCCGGGAGGCCGTCATATGACGGCCTCCCCTGTGCACGGAGCGCACTGGGATCACCGAGTCACTGAGACTAGGGTGATCACCGATCCAAGTAAGGGGCCGGTCCCAGCCCCTTACCATGTGATCAGCTGTCAGCCAATGACAGCTGATCACATGATCAAAACAAAAGCTCTGTGATCACCAGCTCATCAGCAAGGGACATCGGTCCTGAAGAGGAAGAGACAATAATGCCTCATATGTGCCACCAATACCCCCTGCCAGTGCCACCTGCCATTGCCACCATCAATGCCCACCAGTGGTGCCAATCAGTGCCACCTAGCAGTGCTGCCTATCAGTGTAACAGATCACTGCCACCTATCGGTGCCCATCAGTGCCGCCTCATCAGCGTACATCAATGGAGAAAAATTACCTTTTTTTAAAATTTTATAACAAAATATTAAAAAAAAAAAAAAAAAAAAAAAAATTTTTTTTTTTTTTTTAAATTCGGTCTTTTTACATTTTTTTAACAAAAAGTAAAAACCGCAAAGGTGATCAAATACCACCAAAAGAAAGCTCTATTTGTGGGAAAAAATTATAAAAATTTCACTTGGGTACAGTGTTGTATGACCGCGTAATTGTCATTCAAAATGCGTCAGCGCTGAAAGCTGAAAATTGGTCTGGATAGGAGGGGGGTTCAAGTGCCCAGTAAGCAAGTGGTTAATAAACTAACCTGCAGCTTGGAGTGGTGGTACATCCAACGTAGTGCGGCTGCGGTCAGACTGGGTCTGATATCGGCGCTGTACATCTCCTCCAGAGATCGGCGTACCAAATCGATGGCTTCAAAGTGATGCTTCTTCCAATACCTGCCACAGATACACACCATTAATAATCCCTTCCGCTCCTCCTGCCCCTCAATCATTCATCCCTCGGCTCCTCCCACCCCTCCATCAATCATCCCTTCCGCTCCTCCATCATTCATCCCTCGGCTCCTCCCACCCCTCCATCAATCATCCCTTCCGCTCCTCCATCATTCATCCCTTGGCTCCTCCCACCCCTCCATCAATCATCCCTTCCGCTCCTCCATCATTCATCCCTCGGCTCCTCCCACCCCTCCATCAATCATCCCTTCCGCTCCTCCATCATTCATCCCTCGGCTCCTCCCGCCCCTCCATCAACCATCCCTTCCGCTCCTCTATCATTCATCCCTCAGCTCCTCCCACCCCTCCATCAATCATCCCTTCAGCTCCTCCATCATTCATCCCTCGGCTCCTCCCACCCCTCCATCAATCATCCCTCTGCTCCTCCCGCCCCTCCATCAATCATCCCTCTGCTCCTCCCACCCCTCCATCAATCATCCCTCTGCTCCTCCCACCCCCTCCATCAATCATCCCTCTGCTCCTCCCATCCCCTCCATCAATCATCCCTCTGCTCCTCCCACCCCTCCATCAATCATCCCTCTGCTCCTCCCGCCCCTCCATCAATCATCCCTTCAGCTCCTTCCGCTCCTCCATCATTCATCCCTCGGCTCCTCCCACCCCTCCATCAATCATCCCTTCCGCTCCTCCATCATTCATCCCTCGGCTCCTCCCACCCCTCCATCAATCATCCCTTCCGCTCCTCCATCATTCATCCCTCGGCTCCTCCCACCCCTCCATCAACCATCCCTTCCGCTCCTCCATCATTCATCCCTTGGCTCCTCCCACCCCTCCATCAATCATCCCTTCCGCTCCTCCATCATTCATTCCTCGGCTCCTCCCACCCCTCCATCAATCATCCCTTCCGCTCCTCCATCATTCATCCCTTGGCTCCTCCCACCCCTCCATCAATCATCCCTTCCGCTCCTCCATCATTCATCCCTCTGCTCCTCCCACCCCTCCATCAATCATCCCTTCCGCTCCTCCATCATTCATCCCTCTGCTCCTCCCACCCCTCCATCAATCATCCCTTCCGCTCCTCCATCATTCATCCCTCGGCTCCTCCCACCCCTCCATCAACCATCCCTTCCGCTCCTCTATCATTCATCCCTCAGCTCCTCCCACCCCTCCATCAATCATCCCTTCAGCTCCTCCCGCCCCTCCATCAATCATCCCTCTGCTCCTCCCACCCCTCCATCAATCATCCCTCTGCTCCTCCCACCCCCTCCATCAATCATCCCTCTGCTCCTCCCATCCCCTCCATCAATCATCCTTCTGCTCCTCCCACCCCTCCATCAATCATCCCTCTGCTCCTCCCGCCCCTCCATCAATCATCCCTTCAGCTCCTCCCGCCCCTCCATCAATCATCCCTTCAGCTCCTCCCGCCCCTCCATCAATCATCCCTCTGCTCCTCCCACCCCTCCATCAATCATCCATCTGCTCCTCCCACCCCCTCCATCAATCATCCCTCTGCTCCTCCCACCCCTCCATCAATCATCCCTCGGCTCCTCCATCATTCATCCCTCAGCTCCTCCCACCCCTCCATCAATCATCCCTTCAGCACCTCCCGCCCCTCCATCAATCATCCCTCTGCTCCTCCCGCCCCTCCATCAATCATCCCTCTGCTCCTCCCACCCCTCCATCAATCATCCCTCGGCTCCTCCCACCCCTCCATTAATCATCCCTCTGCTCCTCCCACCCCCTCCATCAATCATCCCTCTGCTCCTCCCACCCCTCCATCAATCATCCCTCTGCTCCTCCCACCCCATCCATCAATCATCCCTCTGCTCCTCCTACCCCCTCCATCAATCATCCTCTGCTCCTCCCACCCCATCCATCAATCATCCCTCTGCTCCTCCCACCCCATCCATCAATCAATTCTCTGCTCCTCCATCAATCATCCCTCTGCTCCTCCCACCCCTCCATCAATCACCCCTCTGCTCCTCCCACCCCTCCATCAATCATCCTCTGCTCCTCCCACCCCTCCATCAATCAGCCCTCTGCTCCTCCCACCCCCTCCATCAATCAGCCCTCTGCTCCTCCCACCCCATCCATCAATCATTCCTCTGCTCCTCCATCAATCATCCCTCTGCTCCTCCCACCCCTCCATCAATCATCCTCTGCTCCTCCCACCCCTCCATCAATCAGCCCTCTGCTCCTCCCGCCCCCTTCATCAATCAGCCCTCTGCTCCTCCCACCCCTCCATCAATCACCCCTCTGCTCCTCCCACCCCCTCCATCAATCACCCCTCTACTCCTCCCACCCCCTCCATCAATCACCCCTCTGCTTCTCCCACCCCCTCCATCAATCACCCCTCTGCCCCTCCCACCCCACCCATCACCCCTCTGCTTCTTCCCACTCCCTCCATCAATCATCCCTCTGCTCCTCCCGCCCTTCTATCAATCACCCCTCTGCTCCTCCCACCCTATCCATCACCCCTTTGCTCCTCCCACCCCTCAATCAATGATCCCTCTGCTCCTCCCACCCCTCCATCAATCACCCCTCTGCTCCTCCCACCCTTCCATCAATCACCCCTTTGCTTCTTCCCACCCCCTCTATCAATCATCCCTCTGCTCCTCCCGCCCCTCCATCAATCATCCCTCCGCTCCTCCCGCCCCTCCATCAATCACCCCTCTGCTTCTTCCCACCCCCTCTATCAATCATCCCTCTGCTCCTCCCGCCCCTCTATTAATCACCCCTCTGCTCCTCCCACCCCATCCATCACCCCTTTGCTCTTCCCACCCCTCCATCAATCATCCCTCTGCTCCTCCCACCCCTCCATCAATCACCCCTCTGCTCCTCCCACCCCTCCATCAATCACCCCTCTGCTCCTCCCACCCTTCCATCAATCATCCCTCTGCTCCTCCCACCCCTCCATCAATCACCCCTCTGCTCCTCATACCCCCTCCATCAATCACCCCTCTACTCCTCCCGCCCCTCCATCAATCATCCCTCTGCTCCTCCCACCCCCTCCATCAATCATCCCTCTGCTCCTCCCGCCCCCTCCGTCAATCACCCCTTCTGCTCCTCCATCACTCATCCCTTTGCTCCTCTACTCCTCTGTGCTTTACACCACCCACATAACACGGGGCAATAAGCTAAGCAGCACAATGACTCCTTGTATACCTTCATAGTTATTTATATACAACACACATTGGAATTAAAGCTGAAGTGTAATCTGCCCTCCCTGATCTCTCCCCCTTATCAACATGCTAATGACATTTTTTTAATAAAATCTGTTTTATGTATCTTATTTTAGACGCAATGATGTCATCACTGGGTCTTTCTGTTCCTTTATGCAATGCAGGCAGATCATGGCTGGTGGGAGGGGCTTCCTGAAACCATCACAACACCCTGCCTCAGTGCTCCCCTCCAAAGTCCCCAGTCCTGATTCAAGCAGTGGGCTGCCTTACATAACTCCCACATCCAATGAAATGAAAGGTGCAAGCCAGGTCAGGCAGGAGAGGGGGATGAGAGTCACCTATTCCGGTAAGCTTCTGCCCAGCTATTCCCAAAAAATCTGGAAGCTTCTTGCGTCTTGTCCTGGTCTTCATACTGGTACTTCCCGGTTAAAAGCCCCCCTGGTGACAGAAGACAAAAACAAGAGTACATTTCATAATCTGCCTCAGTAATACCACCCAGTCCTGGGACCTTTTATCTACAATTCTGTAAGTATAATACTAGATAGATCAATATTTCTAGTGAATGAATATAGACTGACATATATTACATGGCTATACGTATATCAACATCTCTCCCCAATGATGATGTTCAGGGGTTTCTAGTAAAAGATCCTTGTAATATTCCATCACACAAAGGCATTGGAGACCATTGTGCTCTTCCAACCTTGTGGTAACAATTTGGTGAAGACCCTTTTCTGCTCCACCATGACTGAGCGGGTTGATCAGCTCCATAAAGACATGGGGTGACCAGTGGGCCCGCTCCATAAAGACACGGAGTGACCAGTTTGGGCCCGTTCCATAAAGACATGGGGCGACCAGTTTGGGCCCACGCCATAAAGACATGGGGTGACCTGTTTGGTGTAGAGGAACTCTAGTGTCCTATACAGAGCTCTGACCTCAACTCTACTGAACACCTCTGGGATGAACTGGAACATTAACTGCAAGCCAAGTTTTTTTTGGTGTTCAACATGAGGTCCGATCTTATAATCCAGCATCAGCACATGACCTCACAGAGTGGAGGATGTGATAGTCACAAAGGGGGGCACTCCATATTAATGGCCTTGGGGGGTGAGAGGTAGCAACTCCATAATGGCCATGGTTTTGGAATGGATATCCAACAAGCTCATAGAGGTGTAATGGGTGGAGGAACTCCAGTGTCCTGCACAAAGCCCTAACCTCAACCCTACAACCCTACTGAACACCTTTGGGATGAATTGGAACATTGACAGCAAGCCAGGTTTTTTTTTTTTGGTGACCAACATGAGGTCCCTGTCTTTTCATCCAACATCAGTTTTAATGGCCATAGTTTTGGAATAGATGTCCAACAAACTCACACAGGTGTGATGGGTTGAGGAACTCCAGTGTCCTGCACACAGCACAGTCCTCAACCCTACCAAAGACCTTTGGGATGAACTGGAACATTGACTGTAGGCCCAGTCTTTTTTTTTGGTGCCCAACATTAGCCAGGTCTTTTTTATCAGACATCAGTACCTGACCTCACAAATGGGCACAAAGTCCCACAGATACCCTACAAAATCTTGTTGAAAAACTTCCTAGAAGAGTGCATGATGTTGTAGCCACAAAGGGGGGCAACGCCATATTATTGGTTGTAGGAAGAGGGGGGGGGCAACTCCATATTAATGGTCGTAGGAGGGGGCATCAACTCCATATAAATGGCCATGGATTGAGAATGAGGTGTCCAGCAAGCTCATATAGGTGTGATGGTCAGGGGTACACCATTTTTTTGGATATAAAGTTTAGGCCAATATGATTCCTGAATACATTTAGGGTCTTCAACTAAAGCGCTGGGTGAAGGCAGGTGAAAGTTCAACTTTGCAGACCCAAACTGCTCTTAAACTCCTTGGGGCTGAAATTCGCCCATAATATTTACATTGTAGAGTAGTCGTTGCCATGATAGACTATCAAGTGCGCACCATCTCACCTGCCAGCGGGTTGTATGCGTAGAACCGGATTCCGAGCCGGCGCAAGCATGGGAGCAGCTCTGTCTCTACTTGGCGCGTGGTGGCATTGTACATACCCTGAGGAGGGAGCAATTGTCAGAGTTTATAGTGTTCACATGACTCAGATGTCTACATATAGATGTCAATGAAGGGATGAGAGACCTAAGATAGCAGAAAACAACTGTGGATGGTGTAAGAAGCCCCCCACCCAGAGGCCCTGTAAATGGAAGATGGACCAAAGATAGCAGAAATCAACCATGGGTGGCGTAAGAAGTTCTCCTCCTCCTCTTCCTCCCCAGGAGTCCAGTGAATGGATGATGGACCCACGATAGCAGAAATCAACCATGGATGCTGTAAGAAGTTCTCCTCCTCCTCCCCAGGAGTCCAGTGAATGGATCCTGGACCCAAAATAGCAGAAATCAACCATGGATGGTGTAAGAAGCCACCACCCCCCCAGAGGTCCAGTAAATGGACGATGGACCCAAGATAGCACAAATCAACCATGGATTGTGTAAGAAGCCACCCCCCCCCCCGCCAGAGAACCAGTAAATGGACGATAGACCCAAGATAGCACAAATCAACCATGGTTGAAGTAAAGAGCCCCCAGAGGTCCAGATCAGATGGACATCAGTGACCAGGTACATGGACTACATCACCTGGCTTTTATGTACTATATATTTAACGTGAATTATCGATAAACACACACTACAATCATCTAGAACAGACATTCTCAACCGGGGTCCCTTCAGAAGTTACCAGGGGCTCCTTAAGCTCTGATGAATTGATCTCCTGCCTGATGGTGCCCACAAGGTTCTGGCAACACTGTTCATTCTGTCTACTGACCACCAGTCTAAGGAAGCGAAGATGGCAGATGGGTCCCCCCATGTCTAAAGGGATGAGGAAATGAGGAAAGCTGATCTAGAACATCCCATCAATCATAAGTTTGAGGATCTCTGAGAAGAGAGGCCCATGTGCTATCCTTTGTTGGGTCGCCCTTCACCATGTAGACCCGGCCTCTCAACCCGGTGCTTTATAGGCCCTCTTGCCCTTCCTCTGTGACCTTCAGTGGGTAGGTGGGTATGGAATGCCCGGTGTCCCCTTTAAAGTAGGTGATTCACAAAGCGCCCCGCCCCCCCCGAAGATTCAGTCCTCTCAATTCCACCTGGTGATCGGAGGTGGTCGTAGCTGATCTAGACCACAGAGAAGACCTCCTCACCCAGCCAATAGGACAACCAAGTATTCTGGAGAGCCGCCCACATGTGATGTCATTCACAGACCCGCTGTCACTCCTTTGTCTTTGGAGTGACGTGGTGGATAATGACACGGAACGTGGACAACTTTCCTGCCACAGGAACACCCTTCAGGAAAAGACCTCATAGTCCCATCATGGACCAGCAGAGCCCAGTGACGGGCAGACAGAATGGACATGCAGGGAGTACCTGGTACACGGTCGGCAGCACCCAGTTATTCTTCTTACAGATGCAGTACACCTCCATCACCTCCCAGGAAGCGTAATTAGAAAGGCCCAGCTCTTTGAACTTGCCCTGGAAGACAAAAAACAAAGTTACAATGTACAGTCTGATCACTGGGGGAGGGGAGACTGAGGAAATGACTCCTCTTCCTTCTACAAAGTTACAATGTACAGTCTGATCACTGGGGGAGGGGAGACTGAGGAAATGACTCCTCCCCCTTCTACAAAGTTACAATGTACAGTCTGATCACTGGGGGAGGGGAGACTGAGGAAATTCTTCCTCCTGCCTGCAGCAGACTGGTGACATCATCCGAGTCTAGGCAAAGTTACAATATTGCAGTCTGGTCACTGGAAGGGGGGAGGAGACTGAGAATAGGCTTGCTCTTGCCTGCAGCAGACTGATGACATCATCTCATGACATCAACGAGGAAATGGATATCAAACATGACAGACCCGAGGAGGGGTTACCCATGATGCCTCTCACCTCCTGGTACAGCTGCTGGCAGGCCGCCAGGGTCTCCTCCACTGGGGTCTGGTGGTCCGGGGCGTGCAGGTAGAAGAGGTGGACGCTGGGGGTCCGCAGTCTTTGGAGGGAGGTCTCCAGTTGCTGGCGCACGCTCTGCGCTCTCAGCGTCTTCCCCTCTAAGGGGTTGGCCTTTGTAGCCAATTTCACTGCCAGAGAGATGGAAGATCGACGTTAGAGTTCCTGTGTGATGGTCATATCGCTGCCCCTTTGCTGCCCCATATTGCTGCCCCAGATTTCAGGCTTTTCTACCAAGGAGTAAAGTCCTGACTCTGGCGGCTCTGTCTCAGGCAGGTGATATCGGAGCCCTTTGCTGGCCTTCCCCCGAAATAAAACCAATTACAGTATAAGCCACTTTGTACTGCTATCACACAGCCAGTGTCGTCCCCCCCTCCTCCCCACCTCCCTCTCCCACTTCCTGTTAGGACAGGAAATAAAGGCAAATCTCTCCAGTGGGGACACAGACCAAGCCACCTTTGTAGCAGGTTGGGGGAGGGGTCAGAACCTCTGACAATGTTTTATTGCTGGCTCCACCTTCCTGTGATAACCCCTCCCCCAATTCACTTCAGCAGCAGGAAGTGAGCGATATTCTCCCCAATGAGGTCATAGTGATAAAACTCCTCCCAGATCCGGACATCTCTGGATTGAGCGATCAGCGGAGTGTTGTCTGTGTGTCCCGGGGGGGGGGGAGGGGCGAATCATTTACAAAACTCAGCTAATCTTCATCCAATGAACTCAAATCTCAGTGTGAATGACGGGACAAAGTACACCGAGCCGTACAGAGGTGGGAGGGGACACCCAGTCCTGACACTGATTCTGGATAAACATATCCATTGCTTGATCATGTGACCCGCTCACCAGATTATTCTGGATACACGGCTGTAACAATGTTATAAGATCCACCTCCAGGAAACTACAGCCGAGTCTATATACCATTCCTGGCTTATTCTGGATACACCAAAATGTATTGGCTCCACCCAGGCGATCACATGACCTCTTATTCTGGACACACCGGGGTCTAGGACTTCTTATTCTGGACACACCGGGGTCTAGGACCTCTTATTCTGGATACACCGGGGTCTAGGACCTCTTATTCTGGATACACCGGGGTCTAGGACCTCTTATTCTGGATACACCGGGGTCTAGGACCTCTTATTCTGGATACACCGGGGTCTAGGACCTCTTATTCTGGATACACCGGGGTCTAGGACCTCTTATTCTGGATACACCGGGGTCTAGGACCTCTTATTCTGGATACACCGGGGTCTAGGACTTCTTATTCTGGATACACCGGGGTCTAGGACCTCTTATTCTGGATACACCGGGGGCTAGGACCTCTTATTCTGGACACACCGGGGTCTAGGACCTCTTATTCTGGACACACCGGGGTCTAGGACTTCTTATTCTGGACACACCGGGGTCTAGGACCTCTTATTCTGGATACACCGGGGTCTAGGACCTCTTATTCTGGATACACCGGGGTCTAGGACCTCTTATTCTGGATACACCGGGGTCTAGGACCTCTTATTCTGGATACACCGGGGTCTAGGACCTCTTATTCTGGATACACCGGGGTCTAGGACCTCTTATTCTGGACACACCAGGGTCTAGGACCTCTTATTCTGGATACACCGGGGTCTAGGACTTCCTATTCTGGATACACCGGGGTCTAGGACTTCTTATTCTGGACACACCGGGGTCTAGGACCTCTTATTCTGGATACACCGAGGTCTAGGACCTCTTATTCTGGATACACCGGGGTCTAGGACTTCCTATTCTGGACACACCGGGGTCTAGGACTTCTTATTCTGGACACACCGGGGTCTAGGACTTCTTATTCTGGACACACCGGGGTCTAGGACTTCTTATTCTGGACACACCGGGATCTAGGACCTCTTATTCTGGACACACCGGGGTCTAGGACTTCTTAGTCTGGATACACCGGGGTCTAGGACTTCTTATTCTGGACACACCGGGGTCTAGGACTTCTTATTCTGGACACACCGGGATCTAGGACCTCTTATTCTGGACACACCGGGGTCTAGGACTTCTTATTCTGGACACACCGGGGTCTAGGACTTCTTATTCTGGACACACCGGGATCTAGGACCTCTTATTCTGGACACACCGGGGTCTAGGACTTCTTATTCTGGACACACCGGGGTCTAGGACTTCTTATTCTGGACACACCGGGATCTAGGACCTCTTATTCTGGACACACCGGGGTCTAGGACTTCTTAGTCTGGATACACCGGGGTCTAGGACTTCTTATTCTGGACACACCGGGGTCTAGGACTTCTTAGTCTGGATACACCGGGGTCTAGGACTTCTTATTCTGGACACACCGGGGTCTAGGACCTCTTATTCTGGACACACCGGGGTCTAGGACTTCCTATTCTGGATACACCGGGGTCTAGGACCTCTTATTCTGGACACACTGGGGTCTAGGACTTCCTATTCTGGATACACCGGGGTCTAGGACCTCTTATTCTGGATACACCGGGGTCTAGGACTTCTTATTCTGGACACACCGGGGTCTAGGACTTCTTATTCTGGATACATCGGGGTCTAGGACTTCTTATTCTGGATACACCGGGGTCTAGGACTTCTTATTCTGGATACACCGGGGTCTAGGACTTCTTATTCTGGATACACCGGGGTCTAGGACTTCTTATTCTGGACACACCGGGGTCTAGGACCTCTTACTCGGGACACACCGGGGTCTAGGACTTCTTATTCTGGATACACCAGGGTCTAGGACCTCTTATTCTGGATACACCGGGGTCTAGGACCTCTTATTCTGGACACACCGGGGTCTAGGACCTCTTATTCTGGATACACCGGGGTCTAGGACCTCTTATTCTGGACACACCGGGGTCTAGGACTTCTTATTCTGGATACATCGGGGTCTAGGACCTCTTATTCTGAATACACCGGGGTCTAGGACCTCTTATTCCGGATACACCGGGGTCTAGGACCTCTTATTCTGGATACACCGGGGTCTAGGACCTCTTATTCTGGATACACCGGGGTCTAGGACTTCTTATTCTGGACACACCGGGGTCTAGGACTTCTTATTCTGGACACACCGGGGTCTAGGACCTCTTATTCTGGATACACCGGGGTCTAGGACTTCTTATTCTGGATACACCGGGGTCTAGGACTTCTTATTCTGGATACACACTGAACTTTTCCTTAATTTGGGTAAGAGGGGGAGGAGTCTCTGTTGCCCCCAGCAACCAGACTATGGGCAACAGCAACACTCCTGCTCTCCGCCCCTCCTGTAACCCCGCCCCTCGGCCTCTGGTTGGCCAGGCTTAGCCCCGCCCCTCTTACCTCCGGCGCTCAGGCCCAGCCCCCCCAGCACTTTCTCGCTCTCTCCATCCGCGTACTTGTGAGCGGTGTCCAGCTCATCGTGCCCGCGCCTCAGGAACTCGCGCACCGCCTCCCCGCTCTGCTCCGCGTCCATCCTCCGACCGAACTCCATAGTGCCCAGCACAGTGCGCGGGAGCCCCGGAGGGGGCGGGGCGGTGGGCGGAGAACGAGACATGACGGTACGGTACTGCTGGAGAGGAGAAGAGGACAGGAGCCGCCGAGCATGGCGGGAGCGCGCATGCGCCGGCCCGTTATATGTTAATACTAGTCCCGCCTACCTATCACTGGGCCCGCCCCCTGTCCCTGAGCCTTACCGGGCGGGAGAGGGGAGGGGAAAAGGCGGTCCAGAGACTGCACACCCCGCCTCCATCCCTGAGCATGCCCCGCCCCCGTCTCTAAGCCATATGCCGGGAGGCGGCCCAGAGACTGCTAAACCCGCCCCCTGAGCCTGCCCCGCCCCCTGTCCATACACTGATCCCAAATGAGGGAGCGTGAACTACAAGTCCCAGGGGGGAGGGGCAGAGGAGTCTATAAAGGGGCAAAAAACTATTATTGACACCCCCACCAAATATGGGGGGCAACAGTGTATTATATATATTATAATTATTATAACGGATTTATATAGCGCCAACAGTTTACGCAGCGCTTTACAATATAAAAAGGAGACAATACAGTTATAATACAATAAAATACAAGAGGATTAAGAGGGTCCTGCTCAGAAGAGCTTACAATCTAATAGGGTGGGGCAGGTGGTACAAAAGGTTGTAACTGTGGGGGATGAGCTGATGGAAGTGGTAGGAGACCAGTCGGAGGCGTGATAGACTTCCCTGAAGAGATGAGTTTTCAGGGATCTCCTGAAGGTAGAAGAGTAGGGGATAGCCAGATAGATGGAGGTAGCGAGTTCCAGAGGATGGGAGAGGCTCTGGAGAAATCCTGGAGACGAGCATGAGGGGAGGAGACAAGAGAGCTTGAGAGTAGGAGGTCTTGAGAAGAGCGGAGAGGAGGATTTGGGTGATATTTGGAGACAAGATTGGTGATGTAGCTCGGGGCAGAGTTGTGAATGGCTTTGTATGTTGTGGTTAGAATTTTGAATGTAATTCACTGGGTGATTGGGAGTCAGTGTAGGGATTGGAGGAGAGGGTTGGTAGACTCTGAATGGAGACCAGTGTAGGGATTGGAGGAGAGGGTTGGTAGACTCTGAATGGAGACCAGTGTAGGGATTGGAGGAGAGGGTTGGTAGACTCTGAATGGAGACCAGTGTAGGGATTGGAGGAGAGGGTTGGTAGACTCTGAATGGAGACCAGTGTAGGGATTGGAGGAGAGGGTTGGTAGACTCTGAATGGAGACCAGTGTAGGGATTGGAGGAGAGGGTTGGTAGACTCTGAATGGAGACCAGTGTAGGGATTGGAGGAGAGGGTTGGCAGACACTGAATGGAGACCAGTGTAGGGAATGGAGGAGAGGGTTGGCAGGCACTGAGTGGAGACCAGTGTAGGGATTGGAGGAGAGGGTTGGCAGACATTGAATGGAGACCAGTGTAGGGATTGGAGGAGAGGGTTGGCAGACATTGAATGGAGACCAGTGTAGGGATTGGAGGAGAGGGTTGGCAGGCACTGAGTGGAGACCAGTGTAGGGATTGGAGGAGAGGGTTGGTAGACTCTGAATGGAGACCAGTGTAGGGATTGGAGGAGAGGGTTGGCAGACACTGAATGGAGACCAGTGTAGGGATTGGAGGAGAGGGTTGGTAGACTCTGAATGGAGACCAGTGTAGGGATTGGAGGAGAGGGTTGGTAGACTCTGAATGGAGACCAGTGTAGGGATTGGAGGAGAGGGTTGGTAGACTCTGAATGGAGACCAGTGTAGGGATTGGAGGAGAGGGTTGGTAGACTCTGAATGGAGACCAGTGTAGGGATTGGAGGAGAGGGTTGGCAGACACTGAATGGAGACCAGTGTAGGGAATGGAGGAGAGGGTTGGCAGGCACTGAGTGGAGACCAGTGTAGGGATTGGAGGAGAGGGTTGGCAGGCACTGAGTGGAGACCAGTGTAGGGATTGGAGGAGAGGGTTGGTAGACTCTGAATGGAGACCAGTGTAGGGATTGGAGGAGAGGGTTGGCAGACACTGAATGGAGACCAGTGTAGGGATTGGAGGAGAGGGTTGGTAGACTCTGAATGGAGACCAGTGTAGGGATTGGAGGAGAGGGTTGGTAGACTCTGAATGGAGACCAGTGTAGGGATTGGAGGAGAGGGTTGGTAGACTCTGAATGGAGACCAGTGTAGGGATTGGAGGAGAGGGTTGGTAGACTCTGAATGGAGACCAGTGTAGGGATTGGAGGAGAGGGTTGGCAGACACTGAATGGAGACCAGTGTAGGGAATGGAGGAGAGGGTTGGCAGGCACTGAGTGGAGACCAGTGTAGGGATTGGAGGAGAGGGTTGGCAGACATTGAATGGAGACCAGTGTAGGGATTGGAGGAGAGGGTTGGCAGACATTGAATGGAGACCAGTGTAGGGATTGGAGGAGAGGGTTGGCAGGCACTGAGTGGAGACCAGTGTAGGGATTGGAGGAGAGGGTTGGTAGACTCTGAATGGAGACCAGTGTAGGGATTGGAGGAGAGGGTTGGCAGACACTGAATGGAGACCAGTGTAGGGATTGGAGGAGAGGGTTGGCAGGCACTGAGTGGAGACCAGTGTAGGGATTGGAGGAGAGGGTTGGTAGACTCTGAATGGAGACCAGTGTAGGGATTGGAGGAGAGGGTTGGCAGACACTGAATGGAGACCAGTGTAGGGATTGGAGGAGAGGGTTGGCAGACACTGAATGGAGACCAGTGTAGGGATTGGAGGAGAGGGTTGGCAGACACTGAATGGAGACCAGTGTAGGGATTGGAGGAGAGGGTTGGCAGACACTGAATGGAGACCAGTGTAGGGATTGGAGGAGAGGGTTGGCGGACACTGAATGGAGACCAGTGTAGGGATTGGAGGAGAGGGTTGGCGGACACTGAATGGAGACCAGTGTAGGGATTAGAGGAGAGGGTTGGCAGACACTGAATGGAGGTCAGTGTAGGGATTGGAGGAGAGGGTTGGCAGACACTGAATGGAGACCAGTGTAGGGATTGAAGTAGAGGGTTGGCGGACACTGAATGGAGACCAGTGTAGGGATTGGAGGAGAGGGTTGGTGGACACTGAATGGAGACCAGTGTAGGGATTGGAGGAGAGGGTTGGCAGACACTGAATGGAGACCAGTGTAGGGATTGGAGGAGAGGGTTGGCGGACACTGAATGGAGACCAGTGTAGGGATTGGAGGAGAGGGTTGGCGGACACTGAATGGAGACCAGTGTAGGGATTGGAGGAGAGGGTTGGCAGACACTGAATGGAGACCAGTGTAGGGATTGGAGGAGAGGGTTGGCAGACACTGAGCGGTTGGTAAGGTGGATAAGTCTGGCAGCAGCATTCATGATAGACTGAAGAGGGGAGGAGCCTATGGAGTGGCAGGCCAATGAGAAGGGAGTTGCAATAGTCAAGGCGAGAGATAACGAGGGAGTGAATGAGGAGTTTGGTGGTTTCATTCGTTAAAAAGGGCCGAATTTTAGAGATGTTACAGAGGTGAATTCTACAAACTTTTGACAACGATTGGACATGGGGTGAAATGACAAGTCAGAGTCTAGGATTACACCGAGTACCCTGACGTGAGGGGAGGGACTGATCGTTACATTGTTGATTTTGATGGAAAAGTCATGGAGGGGGGTACGGGCGGGGGAGGGGGGTACGGGCGGGGGGGGGGGAATATTAATAGCTCAGTTTTAGAGAGATTTAAGTTGAAGGAAGTGGTGCGACATCCATGCTGATATGTCAGTTAGTAAGTTAGTAATGCGAGAGGAGACTGAAGGAGTGAGGTGAGGAGTAGACAGATAGATTTGGATGTCATCAGCGTATAAGTGGTATTGGAAGTCATGGGCAGTTATTAAGTGACCAAGGGAGGAGGTGTAGATAGAGAAGAGAGGGGGTCCATATGTGTAAAATATACCCCCCCAATCTATGGCTATCCCTGGGGGGAGGGGATTAATACCCCATAATACTCTGTATGACCCCCCATCCCATGTATGACTGTCCCTGGGGGGAGGGGATTAATACCCCATAAAACTCTGTATGACCACCCATACCATGTATGACTGTCCCTGGGGGGAGGGGATTAATACCCCATAAAACTCTGTATGACCACCCATCCCATGTATGACTGTCCCTGGGGGGAGGGGATTAATACCCCATAATACTCTGTAATATCAGGTATCTATTACGTACTCCCTTGGAACCATCTACTGAGCCACTATCAGAATTTTCTGTAAACCTACATCCACCCCCGAGGAAGGAGGCTAAGTAACTCCGAAACGCGTCGGGTGCAAGAATATTGGTATCAACATTATATCTGTGTATAAGTACATGATTCGCATTCATTCCAATTTTTGTTATATTTATGCTTGATGTTTTTATTATGTTTCCAAATCAATAAATTGTCTATATTATACATACTTTTTCTACGCTCTTCTACATGTGCCTTTAAAGTCCACCACTAGGGGAATTTCCTTTTTTGTCAGAGTTTACTGCTGTAGTCTGATTGGAGTGCAGTCCAGAAATCACAATTAAAAAGGGAACCTCTCAAGATATTGGCTTACTTGTTTAAAAGCCAATGATTAACCTGCTTTATATTTTGTATTTCCTGGCCTCCCCCACCCACCCCACAATTTAGACCAGGGGTCTCAAACTGGCGGCCCTCCAGCTGTTGTGAAACTACAAGTCCCATCATGCCTCTGCCTGTGGGAGTCAAGCTTGTAACTGTCAGCCTTGCAATGCCTCATGGGAATTGTAGTTTCGCAACAGCTGGAGGGCTGTCAGTTTGGGACCCCCTGATTTAGAGGTTCACGAAGTAAAAAAGTAGAGCAGAGCCTTCAAAAACAGAGGCAGTTTGCATACTTCTTGCCAGGTTCCCTTTTTAAACCGCTGTAAGGTGTGCAAAAGCCTAAAAAACCAGTACAACCAGAAACTGTACTAACATCCGGGGGTCACCATCTGCTTCCTGCACTGAGATGTCGGCTCAGAGATGACACAATTGTGTAAATCCTGGTGCCTGTGCAGTTCTTGGTTGTGTTCACAAATCAGCCCCCCTTACCTTGTGACTGTTACTGAGGGAGGAGACTGAGGAAACGCTTTGTCCTGCCTGCAGCAGACTGCTGACTCCCCCCGGTCCAGGCATAGTCACTGACTCAAGGATGGCTTTTTAATGATAAAAAAGGAGCATTTTCACCAATACCGTTGCCTGTATATTGTGGCATGGCGGGATTTATTCATGTACTCTGGGAACGTTTATTTCAGGTCCGCTTTTATTAAACCTATTTTCTCTCTCTAGTCATTGTCTGTGTCCAGAAACTTTATATCGAGACGTTTTCAAAAGACCGACAACAGCCCATAACCCGCCATTCAGTGATTTCTGCAACGACCAGGCAGATACTTTGCATTCCGATTTTATTAATCAAATATTTAATCATTTACAAATTCACAATCTGGATTTAGATACAGAACGATCGGTCTCATACATGGAGGGCGGTGCGTCAACCAGAACTTCAAACAGCACTCAGCTCCTGGCAACCAACAAGCAGCAACAGGCTGGGGGTGCTCGACTCCCACACCGAATATTCAAAAACGACAAGCTACCCACAATGGGTTTTTTTTTGTCCTAAACTGCAATAATCTTTATTAACACCAGGCAAGGTGACAAAATGCCGTTCCAATGTATTTTATCCCTCTATGACTAAACCTGCATTGTGGGTGAAATGCGTTGATATACCATCATTACCTTACTTTCTTTCCTGGTGTTAATAAAGCTTACTACTGTAAAAAAAAAAAAAGTACGTAGCCTGAACTTTGCAGAACTTCAGCCATATATAATATTGTAAAGAAAGTACCCCCCCAAGGAATAATAGGGACTTTTCAGGCAACTAATCAATGATTGATAAAGGGATTGAAATTGATTATTATAAAAAAATAGGTGCATATAGCACCAAAAAAAAAAAAGAATTTTACATATACAGTCTGCTGAGAACATGAATTTTATATGCGATTTGTCTCATTGTAAAATACCAATACAGCCGTGTTCCCTCATACGTTATACCCCTGAAGAAAGGACTCTACAGAGGTGCAGAAACGTGTTGGGAGCAGCATAGAAGGATCTGCATTTCTAGATTCATGTCACTTATATGATCTTGTTTATGCTGAATATGTAAAATTCTATTTTTGGTCCTATATGCACTTTTTTTTTTTTTTTATAATAATAAATTTCAATCGTTCATTAGTTGCCTGAAAAGTCCCTAGTATTCCTTGGGGTGTACTTTCTTTATAATATTGTTCAAATTGAGCTGTTGGCAACATATGGGTCTACTCAGGTGGTTTCCTATAAAATCAGCCATATATAAAGAGCCGCACTTGGTCCAGTTTTGGGTCTGTCCTACAGTCACCCAGCACAGGCAAAATCAGGCTGTTAGGGGGAGTGTCTGTATAAGTCAATCAGCTAAGCTCTGCTGCTTTGAATAGGGGCTGATATCCAACATGTTTCAGGCACTAGGAGCAGGAGAGCAGCTCATTTTATCATACCATTAGAATAAAAGTGACAGGAGGAGCGCTGTCGTTGAGGGGTATGTAGATACAGCAGCCATCTTTGGTGTTTCTATGGAGGGGGGGGCACTAAAAAGGGAAGAACCTGCATCCTTTTCTGCTGAAGTAGTGCACAGCTCACGGGAAGGGGGGCATTGACCTTCTCCTGACACTGGCATCACCCCCCCCCCCCCTCTCTTTCAGTGTGAATCACATGGCTAAAAACAGTTATTGTTTTGTCTGGAGTTCTGCTTTAATCAGAGGCACAGCCGGAATTAAGTAAATAATCACTGAGACAGTCAGAGATTTCCTTCTAGCGGAAGTAGTTGGGGCAGTCGTGGGCGACCAGGTTCCAGGCGTTGTTGAACGCAGCGACCACCGGGGACAGGAGAGGCCCTCCCTCCGCTCCGGCCAAGTTGTTCACCAGCTGCTCCGTGCTGGACATCCCCAAGATCACCGCGTCACCCCGACTTCCCTGAGGGGACAAGAGACTCGTGTCAAAATACATTCAAAGCTTTTGGTCTGAAAGAAATCCTGCAATGCCTGTGTGAGAAGCCTCAGATGCAAGCCGCCATGCTCTCACATGGGATGGCAGTACCCCCAGAGGATCCAAGAGCCCATCACTCAAGCGACATTCTTTAGCAGCCGGGCTTCCTGCAGAGGTAGCTAGGGGTTCCTTGTGCTGCAGCCTGCTGACCTCCAGTCTGATGGTGCCCCCATCCAACACCACTTGGCAGAGCCAGTGGAATAACTAAGGGGGCATCTTCCCAAAGACCACCAATGGATTAATCTTAGCAAGAGTTCCCTGAGACCTGAACATTTCTCCAGGGGTTCCTTGGCAGTAAAAAGCCTGATCTATAGTATCCTCCTTCATTCCTCCCACAGCAGCGATATAAAATGTTGTGTGAGGAGCTGGGCCAGCACAGACAGTAATAGGATATTCCGAGTAGTGAAGAGGGCCAAGGCACACAGCAAGTGCATGAAAAATGCCTGCAAGTGTTGAGGACAGGGTCTCTTTAATGAACTAACCTGCAGCTTGGAGTGGTGGTACATCCAACGTAGTGCGGCTGCGGTCAGACTGGGTCTGACATCGGCGCTGTACATCTCCTCCAGAGATCGGCGTACCAAATCGATGGCTTCAAAGTGATGCTTCTTCCAATACCTGCCACAGACACACACCATTAATAATCGCTTCCGCTCCTCCATCATTCATCCCTTGGCTCCTCCCGCCCCTCCATCAATCACCCCTCTGCTCCTCCCACCCCCTCCATCAATCACCCCTCAGCTCCTCCCACCCCATCCATCCCTCGGCTCCTCCATCAATTATCCCTCTGCTCCTCCCGCCCCCTCCATCAATCACCCCTCTGCTCCTCCCACCCCCCTCCATCAATCATCCCTCTGCTCCTCCCACCCCTCCACCAATCATCCCTCTGCTCCTCCCACCCCTCCATCAATCATCCCTCGGCTCCTCCCACCCCATTCATCATCCCTCGGCTCCTCCCACCCCATTCATCATCCCTCTGCTAGTCCCACCCCACCCATCAATCATCCATCGGCTCCTCCCACCCCACCCATCAATCATCCATCGGCTCCTCCCACCCCTACATTACTCAGCTCCTCCCACCCCTCCATCATCACTCAGCTCCTCCCACCCCTCCAATCATCCCTCTGCTCCTCCCACCCCTCCATCAATCATCCCTCTGCTCCTCCCACCCCTCCATCAATCATCCCTCTGCTCCTCCCACCCCTCCATCAATCAGTCCCACCCCACCCATCAATCATCCATCGGCTCCTCCCACCCCTACATCATCGCTCGGCTCCTCCCACCCCTCCAATCATCCCTCTGCTCCTCCCACCCCTCCATCAATCATCCCTCTGCGCTTTACACCACCAACATAACACGCGGCAATAAGCCAAGCAGCACAGTGACTCCTCTTATACCTTCATAGTTATTTATATACACAACACACATTGGAGTTAAAGCTGAAGTGTAATCTGCCCTCCCTGATCCCTCCCCCTTATCAACATGCTAATGACATTTTTTTAATAAAATCGGTTTTATGTATCTTATTTTAGACACAATGATGTCATCACTGGGTCTTTCTGTTCCTCTATGCAATGCAGGCAGATCATGGCTGGTGGGAGGGGCTTCCTGAAACCATCACAACACCCTGCCTCAGTGCTCCCCTCCAGAGTCCCCAGTCCTGATTCAAGCAGTGGGCTGCCTTACATAACTCCCATATCCAATGAAAGGTGCAAGCCAGGTCAGGCAGGAGAGGGGGATGAGAGTCACCTATTCCGGTAGACTTCTGCCCAGCTGTTCCCGAAAAATCTGGAAGCTTCCTGCGTCTTGTCCTGGTCTTCATACTGGTACTTCCCGGTTAGAAGCCCCCCTGGTGACAGAAGACAAAAACAAGAGTACATTTCATAATCTGCCTCAGTAATACCACCCAGTCCTGGGACCTTTTACCTACAATTCTGTAAGTATAATACTAGATCAATATTTCTAGTGAATGGATATAGACTGACATATATTACATGGCTATACGTATATGAACATCTCTCCCCAATGATGATGTTCAGGGGTTTCTAGTAAAAGATCCTTGTAATATTCCATCATACAAAGACATTGGAGACAATTGTGCTCTTCCAACCTTGTGGTAACAATTTGGTAAAGACCCTTTTCTGCTCCACCATGACTGAGCGGGTTGATCAGCTCCATAAGGACATGGAGTGACCAGTTTGGGCCCGCTCCATAAAGACATGGGGTGACCAGTTTTGGCCCGCTCCATAAAGACATGGGGTGACCAGTTTTGGCCCGCTCCATAAAGACATGGGGTGACCAGTTTTGGCCCGCTCCATAAAGACATGGGGTGACCAGTTTTGGCCCGCTCCATAAAGACATGGGGTGACCAGTTTTGGCCCGCTCCATAAAGACATGGGGTGACCAGTTTTGGCCCGCTCCATAAAGACATGGGGTGACCAGTTTGGGCCCGCTCCACCTGACCTCACAGAGTGGAGGATGTGATAGCCACAAAGGGGGGGAACTCCATATTAATGGCCTTGGGGGGTGAGAGGTAGCAACTCCATAATGGCTATGGTTTTGGAATGGATATCCAACAAGCTCATATAGGTGTAATGGGTGGAGGAACTCCAGTGTCCTGCACAAAGCCCTAACCTCAATCCTACTGATCACCTTTGGGATGAATTAGAACAGTGACTGCAGGCCAGGTCTTTTTTTTTTTGGTGCCCAACATGAGGTCCCCGTCTTTTCATCTAACATCAGTATTAATGGCCATAATTTTGGAATAGATGTCCAACAAACTCACACAGGTGTGATGGGTTGAGGAACTCCAGTGTCCTGCACAGAGCCCGGACCTCTACCCTACCAAAGACTTTTGGGATGAACTGGAACGTTGACTCTAGGCCCGGTCTTTTTTTTTGGAGCCCAACATTAGCCAGGTCTTTATCAGACATCAGTACTTGACCTCACAAATGGGCACAAAATCCCACAGATACCCTACAAAATCATGTTGAAAAACTTCCTAGAAGAGCGCATGATGTTGTAGCCACAAAGGGGGGAAACTCCATAATAATGGTCGTAGGGAGAAGGGGGGCAACTCCATATTAAATGGTCATAAGAGGGGGCATCAACTCCATATAAATGGCCATGGATTGAGAATGAGATGTCCAGTAAGCTCATATAGGTGTGATGGTCAGGGGTACACCATTTTTTGGATATAAAGTTTAGGCCAATATTATTCCTAAAGAATACATTTAGGGTGTTCAACTAAAGCGCTGGGTGAAGGCAGGTGAAAGTTTAACTTTGCAGACCCAAACTGCTCTTAAACTCCTTGGGGCCGAAATTCGCCCATAATATTTACACTGTAGAGTAGTCGTTGCCATGATAGACTATCAAGTGCGCACCATCTCACCTGCCAGCGGGTTGTATGCGTAGAACCGTATTCCGAGTTGGCGCAAGCATGGGAGCAGCTCCGTCTCTACTTGGCGCGTGGTGGCGTTGTACATACCCTGAGGAGGGAGCAATTGTCAGAGTTTATAGTGACATGACTCAGATGTCTACATATAGATGTCAATGAAGGGATGAGAGACCTAAGATAGCAGAAATCAACTGTGGATGGTGTAAGAAGCCCCCCACCCAGAGGTGCTGTAAATGGATGATGGACCCATGATAGCAGAAATCAACTATGGATTGTGTAAGAAGCCACCCCCCCCCCCCCCCCAATCATCTAGAACAGCCATTCTCAACCGGGGTTCCTTCAGAAGTTACCAGGGGCTCCTTAAGCTCTGATGAATTGATCTCCTGCCTGATGGTGCCCACAATGTTCCGGCAACACTGTTCATTCTGTCTACTGACTACCAGTCTAAGGAATGATGGCAAGGAGATGGCAAATTGCACCCCCCCCCCCCCCGCCAAGTGGAGTTCCTGTAGACTCCTCTTTTATATAAGGTGCCCCCAATAGAGCCCCCTTTACATGAGGTGTCCCCATGCTCCTAAGTTGTTGCACCCGCCTCCTTTTCCCCCGTTGTACTGGGAGATTGGTACTCACAGCATCTCCACCCTGCTCATCACATGACCGGTCACATTATGGGGAAAGTGGAAGGACACATTCTGCCCTCTTTCCACCCCAGCAGAGTGGCGCTGAGACTGAGGACAGTTCCCTGTCTCAGCGCCGGATCTTTTCCACCTCATGCAGGCTGGTGGGAGGAGAAAGGTGAATCCTCCCTCCAGCAGCAGCTATCTGCCACTGCTCCTTCTGACAGGAGTGATACTGCAGCCACTTCTGTCAGTAAGGGGCGGGACGAGCTCAGCAACACCCCCCGCCCCCATCAAACAGCACCCAGGGCAGGTGCCCTTTCAAATCCCCCCCCCCCCTCCTAGTATTGGCCCTGCCCTTCTCGCCATGACCACCAGTGTGGTGTGGCTAATGCACTATGAGCTGTAGTTCTTTTTAGCAGGGGGTTCCCCGAGACCTGAACATTATTTCCAGAGTTCCCCCATGACTAAAGGGATGAGGAAAGCTGATCTAGAACATCCCATCAATCATAAGTCAGAGGATCTCTGAGAAGAGAGGCCCATGTGCCATCCTTTGTTGGGTCGCCCTTCACCATGTAGACCCGGCCTCTCAACACAGTGCTTTATGGGCCCTCTTGCTCCTCCTCTGTGACCTTCAGTGGGTAGGTGGGTATGGAATGCCCGGTGTCCCTTTTTAAGTAGGTGAACAGGAACACCCTTCAGGAAAAGACCTCATAGTCCCATCATGGACCAGCAGAGCCCAGAGACGGGCGGACAGAATGGACATCCAAGGGGTACCTGGTACACGGTCGGCAGCACCCAGTTATTCTTCTTACAGATGCAGTACACCTCCATCACCTCCCAGGAAGCGTAATTGGAAAGGCCCAGCTCTTTGAACTTGCCCTGGAAGATAAAAAACAAAGTTACAATGTACAGTCTGATCACTGAGGGAGGGGAGACTGAGGAAATGACTCCTCCCCTTTCTACAAAAAAACAATGTACAGTCTGATCACTGGGGGAGGGGAGACTGAGGAAATGCTTCCTCCTGCCTGCAGCAGACTGGCGACATCATCCGAGCCTAGGCAAAGTTACAATATTGCAGTCTCTACAATATTAGAGACTTGTAAAGCTGGAAGATTAGGGCGTTGATGTGTGGAAGATAAGATGTGATTTATTATTCTGTGAACAATCTTTTGTTGTGGTTGGGCGGTTGTGGAGTACAAAGTTCAGGGAGGGAGAGTTCAGATGAAGAAATCACCGGGGACGCACGGTCTGAGCTCTGCTGACACTGTGAATGCCGGGGACAGGAGAGACGCAGAAAAGCCGCAATCTTCTGGGAGATGAAGAATAACCCGGCAGCACGGCGGCTGAGTGGTCGGCACTTCCGCCCGGCAGCACTGGGGTTGTGCGTTTGCACCCCAATCACGGCACTACCTGCCTGGAGAGCGCATGTTCTCCCTGTGCGGTTTTTCTCCGGTTACCTCGGTTTCCTCCAAAACTCCAAAGACATGGAGGAGAATGGTCTCCAGTATGTGTATATATGTGAGTTGGGGGTATTAGAGTGTAAGCTCCTTGGGGGCAGAGATTGCTGAATGTACAATATACACTCCCCAGACACTTTATTAGGTACAAATTGTTCAATTGCTCGGCAACACAAATTAATAATCAGCCAATCACAAGGCAGCAACTATTGTCTTTCTCCTCTTGTTGTGAACATTTTGTCTTTTCATTTTTTGCATGCAATTTGTTTTCTGACAGCAGAGACCCCGGAGAATAAAGTGGCGGCACTCACCATTGTTCATGTTGTAGGATAATTGTGCAGCTATTTACCAAATACATATTTTCAGAAAAAAAAAAAAAAATACACAAAAATGAAACTTTACCGCAACTTGGGAGGGGAGGGGGGAGCAGCGAGTAAATGGATACCAAACATGACAGACCCGAGGAGTGGTTACCCATGATGCCTCTCACCTCCTGGTACAGCTGCTGGCAGGCCTCCAGGGTCTCCTCCACCGGGGTCTGGTGGTCCGGGGCGTGCAGGTAGAAGAGGTGGACGCTGGGGGTCCGCAGTCTTTGGAGGGAGGTCTCCAGTTGCTGGCGCACGCTCTGCGCTCTCAGCGTCTTCCCCTCCCAGGGGTTGGCCTTTGTAGCCAATTTCACTGCCAGAGAGACGGAAGATCGACGTTAGAGTTCCTGTGTGATGGTCATATCGCTGCCCCATATTTCTGCCCCTTTGCTGCCCCAGATTTCACACTTTTCTACCAAGGAGTAAAATCCAATGGGACGGGTGATCTGTCTATCAAAGTGCCTGGATAAGGGGGAGGGGCTGTATGTGAGGGCGCGCAGCGGGGAAGACACAGCTATTGAAATGAAAGCTGTGATGTTCCCAGCGCTGTAATCAAACAGGCGGTGGCTCTCCACTCCCTTCACTGGCTGCAATGGGGACACTGGCTGGCTGCATCTGACGGGCACTGGCTGGCTGCTTTGATCTCCTGTACTATGTCTGCAGTCTCTGACCATCTCCTGTATAAAAATTATTTTTAAAAACAGTCACTTTCTGTATCTGTTTTCGGGATCAAGGAAGATTTATTTTCGGTTTAGGCACCAAAAAACCCATTCAGTGCATCCCTAGTGAAAACCTCTGACAATGTTTTATTGCTGGCTCCGCCTCCCTGTCCTGTGATAACCCCTCCCCCCATTTCACTTCAGCAGGAAGTGAGTGATATTCTCCCCAATGAGGTCATAGTGATAAAACTCCTCCCAGATCCGGACATTTCTGGATTGAGCGATCAGTGGAGTGTTGTCTGTGTGTCCCGGGGGAGGGGGAGGGGGAGGGGGGGAGAGGGGCGAATCATTTACAAAACTCGGGTAATCTTCATCCAATGAACTCAAATCTCAGTGTGAATGACGGGACAAAGTACACCGAGGGGGGAGGGGACACCCATTCCTCACACTGATTCTGGATAAACATATCCATTGTTTGATCATGTGACCCGCTCACCAGATTATTCTGAAAACACAGATGTAACAATGTTATAAGATGCGCCTCTGGGAAACTACAGCCGAGTCTATATACCATTCCTGGCTTATTCTGGATACACCAAAACGTATTGGCTCCACCCAGGCGATCACATGACTTCTTATTTTGGACACACCGGGGTCTAGGACCTCTTACTCTGGACACACCGGGGTCTAGGACCTCTTACTCTGGACACACCGGGGTCTAGGACCTCTTACTCTGGACACACCGGGGTCTAGGACCTCTTACTCTGGACACACCGGGGTCTAGGACCTCTTACTCTGGACACACCGGGGTCTAGGACCTCTTACTCTGGACACACCGGGGTCTAGGACCTCTTACTCTGGACACACCGGGGTCTAGGACCTCTTACTCTGGACACACCGGGGTCTAGGACCTCTTACTCTGGACACACCGGGGTCTAGGACCTCTTACTCTGGACACACCGGGGTCTAGGACCTCTTACTCTGGACACACCGGGGTCTAGGACCTCTTACTCTGGACACACCGGGGTCTAGGACCTCTTACTCTGGACACACCGGGGTCTAGGACCTCTTACTCTGGACACACCGGGGTCTAGGACCTCTTACTCTGGACACACCGGGGTCTAGGACCTCTTACTCTGGACACACCGGGGTCTAGGACCTCTTACTCTGGACACACCGGGGTCTAGGGCTTCTTATTCCGGACACACCGGGGTCTAGGGCTTCTTATTCCGGACACACCGGGGTCTAGGACTTCTTACTCTGGACACACCGGGGTCTAGGACCTCTTACTCTGGACACACTGGGGTCTAGGGCTTCTTATTCCGGACACACCGGGGTCTAGGACTTCTTACTCTGGACACACCGGGGTCTAGGACCTCTTACTCTGGACACACCGGGGTCTAGGGCTTCTTATTCTGGACACACCGGGGTCTAGGACCTCTTATTCCGGACACACCGGGGTCTAGGACCTCTTACTCTGGACACACCGGGGTCTAGGACTTCCTATTCTGGACACACCGGGGTCTAGGACTTCTTACTCTGGACACACCGGGGTCTAGGATTTCTTATTCCGGACACACCGGGGTCTAGGACTTCTTACTCTGGACACACCGGGGTCTAGGACCTCTTACTCTGGACACACCGGGGTCTAGGGCTTCTTATTCTGGACACACCGGGGTCTAGGACCTCTTATTCCGGACACACCGGGGTCTAGGGCTTCTTACTCTGGACACACCGGGGTCTAGGACTTCTTACTCTGGACACACCGGGGTCTAGGGCTTCTTATTCTGGACACACCGGGGTCTAGGACTTCTTACTCTGGACACACCGGGGTCTAGGACCTCTTACTCTGGACACACCGGGGTCTAGGACCTCTTACTCTGGACACACCGGGGTCTAGGACCTCTTACTCTGGACACACCGGGGTCTAGGACCTCTTACTCTGGACACACCGGGGTCTAGGACCTCTTACTCTGGACACACCGGGGTCTAGGACCTCTTACTCTGGACACACCGGGGTCTAGGACCTCTTACTCTGGACACACCGGGGTCTAGGACCTCTTACTCTGGACACACCGGGGTCTAGGACCTCTTACTCTGGACACACCGGGGTCTAGGACTTCTTACTCTGGACACACCGGGGTCTAGGACCTCTTACTCTGGACACACCGGGGTCTAGGACCTCTTACTCTGGACACACCGGGGTCTAGGACCTCTTACTCTGGACACACCGGGGTCTAGGACCTCTTACTCTGGACACACCGGGGTCTAGGACTTCTTATTCTGGACACACCGGGGTCTAGGACCTCTTACTCTGGACACACCGGGGTCTAGGACTTCTTATTCTGGACACACCGGGGTCTAGGACCTCTTACTCTGGACACACCGGGGTCTAGGACCTCTTACTCTGGACACACCGGGGTCTAGGACCTCTTACTCTGGACACACCGGGGTCTAGGACTTCTTACTCTGGACACACCGGGGTCTAGGACCTCTTACTCTGGACACACCGGGGTCTAGGACTTCTTACTCTGGACACACCGGGGTCTAGGACCTCTTACTCTGGACACACCGGGGTCTAGGACCTCTTACTCTGGACACACCGGGGTCTAGGACCTCTTACTCTGGACACACCGGGGTCTAGGACCTCTTACTCTGGACACACCGGGGTCTAGGACCTCTTACTCTGGACACACCGGGGTCTAGGACCTCTTACTCTGGACACACCGGGGTCTAGGACCTCTTACTCTGGACACACCGGGGTCTAGGACTTCTTATTCTGGACACACCGGGGTCTAGGACCTCTTACTCTGGATACACCGGGGTCTAGGACCTCTTATTCTGGATACACCAGGGTCTAGGACTTCTTATTCCGGATACACCAGTAACCCCGCCCCCTCGGCCTCTGGTTGGCCAGGCTTAGCCCCGCCCCTCTTACCTCCGGCGCTCAGGCCCAGCCCCCCCAGCACTTTCTCGGTCTCTCCATCCGCGTACATGTGAGCGGTGTCCAGCTCATCGTGCCCGCGCCTCAGGAACTCGCGCACCGCCTCCCCGCTCTGCTCCGCGTCCATCCTCCGACCGAACTCCATAGTGCCCAGCACGGTGCGCGGGAGCCCCGGAGGGGGCGGGGCGGTGGGCGGAGAACGAGACATGACGGTCCGGTACTGCTGGAGAGGAGAAGAGGACAGGAGCCGCCGGGACAGTGACAGCATGGCGGGAGCGCGCATGCGCCGGCCCGTTATATGCTAATACTAGCCCCGCCTACCTATCATTGGATCCACCCCTTGTCCCTGAGCCATACGGTGGGAGAGGGGAGGGGGAAAAAGGCGGTCCAGAGATTGTTAACTCCGCCCCTTGCCCTGAGCATGCCCCGCCCCCTGTCTCTGAGCCATACGCCGTGCTGGAGAAGGGAGGGGAAAGAGGCGGTCCAGAGACTGCTAACTTCGCCCATATCCCTAATCATGCCCCGCCCCCTGTCTCTGAACCATCCGCCGGGCTGGAGAAGGGAGGGGAAAGAGGCGGTCCAGAGGGGGCGTGAACTGCAAGTACCAGGGGGGAGGGGCAGAGGAGTCTATAAAGGGGTAACAAACTATTATTGACACCCCCACCAAATATGGGGGCAACAGTGTATTATATATATATATATGTGTATAGTATATAACCCCCCCTCCCCAATCTATGACTGTCCCTGGGGGGAGGGGATTAATACTCTGTATGACCACCCATCCCATGTATGACTGTCCCTGGGGGGAGGGGATTAATACCCCATAATACTCTGTATGACCCCCCATCCCATGTATGACTGTCCCTGGGGGGAGGGGATTAATACCCCATAATACTCTGTATGACCCCCCATCCCATGTATGACTGTCCCTGGGGGGAGGGGATTAACGTCCCTGGCGGTATGATTCTTTCGGATTTTAGGTGCTGAAAGCGGTACAATTATTTTGCATGGAAATTTGGCGTTTTATATTGTAGGTCTGTAAATCTTAACAATAACACACTTAAATCTGTCCAAACCAGAGTCTAGTAGATATCCCGGGTATGATAAAGTTTGAAACACAAAAACATAAATTATAATATAATAAATAAAAATAAATAATTTAAAAAAATTTAAAAAAATAGTAATAAAATAAATTTCCCCACAATTCACTATCGCTCAATTCTGCAAGTGTTCTAATTTACTATCGATGTTTTCTAGATGGTCTAAAGCCACTTTTGACGTAAAGGGACACTTTTTGGTTGCTATGGACAATCTCCAGTTTCCAGGCAGAAAGAACAGTGTATATCATGTAAAACTGCATGCAGGGCATGGGCCAGAGCACTGGGGACAAAAGGGATGTGAAATAATGTCATACAGTACTGTAATCTGTAAGATTACAGTACTGTATGTGTTATGATTTTGACATTTTTTTGAATTTGCCGCCAGGCTCCGCCCCCGTGCGTCGCGCCGCTCGCAGGGAACGGAGCCTGGCACGGAGAGGCTTCCAAGGAGGACGGAGCCCTCGGACACTGCGGGGGACATCGCAGGATCCCGGGGACAAGGTAAGTAAAGCCGCCCCAGGATCCTGCAATGCGATCCCGAGTGTGGCTCGGGGTTACCGCTAATGGTACTGAATTTTAACCCCGAGCCACACTCGGGAATACCGCCAGGGAGGCTACAGCGGTATTCAGGCCGAGATTTGAATTTTTGGATAAATATACCCCTTCATTACTCATGATTAGTGTATTACAGTAAAGCTATGCTGTATACTAAGGTCCATTTAGTAATTTTGCAGCATTGATTTCTTACTTTTGGAAGTCCCATCCCAGCAGACCGCAGCCATCCTATGTGTGGGCATCTGAAGCCGGAGAGTATCTCTTCCTGTATTGGGCACATGCTGGATACCCAGCATGCACCTGCCGATCTCGCGCATGCGCAGTGCGGTGCGGGCAGTATAGGTCGGGGGTTTTCATAGCAAATAACACAATACTACGACTCGGCGATGCCTATTACCTCCTGGGATTGATGACACACATATCCCAGGAGACATTGCAGAGCCGGAAATGACGCGGGGGGCGTGGCCACACAGGAGGAAGTAGAAGATTAAAAATCCTAAAATAAATCCACCAAAAAAAAAAATGGTAATTCATTACAAGTGTACAGTTTAGTACTGGATGGTGAGGAGTACAAAATGTGGGTGGAACTTCGCTTTAATACCCCATAATACTCTGTATGACACCCCTCCATGTATGACTGTCCCTGGGGGGAGGGGATTAATACCCCATAATACTCTGTATGACCCCCCCCCATGTATGACTGACCTCAGGAGGAGGGGGTATTACCCCATAATACTCTGTATATGACCCCCCCATGTATGACTGTCCCTGGGGGGAGGAGAATACCCCATAATACTCTATATAACCCCCCCATGTATGACTGAAGATTGGGAGGTGGGGGTATTATCCCATAATACTCTGTGTATGACCCCCCCCCCCCAACATTAATGCAGTTCCCTGGTGTAGAGATGAACCGTATCATGGAGTGTGTGCAGTAATAATATACAGAGTTCCTCTAAAGAGCCGCTGCATTCCATTAGGAGGGAGGGGCTGAGGCTGCGCCCCTCCCCCAGTCCGCGTACCTCGGTCACCTGACTCCCAGGGACAGAATGGGGTCCCGCCGTGCACGTAGCACAGACTTCATCCATGCATTCTTTAACTCTTTCCTTTCCATTCCATGTGACTCTTTCATGGATCTCCCGAACATGGGTTCATTTTTGGTTGCTACTGGTAACCGATTACTAGGTAGGGGGCCAGAACATCGCCGCCTTGTTACCGGAGGACCTGTCACCTTACCACGCCTAACCCATGGTGGCGTCGTAGCTTGTTTCCTAACTTGGTTACCTATAGCAACAGTATGACTCCTCTTGCTTGACTCACCCTTTACAACAGCTAAGCTTCATCTGTACAGACCCCGGTCAGGAAGGGTGAAGAGCATCATGGGGGGCTGAGGATCTTGGGGGCCTTTTTATGGAATAAAATGAAAAATGCGAAAAATGGTTTTGTTAAAACAAATTAAATATTTTAACCAATTTAGGACCATCTGCCCACATATACTGCGGACAAGCGACTCCTACAGCCACAGCGACGCACCTGTACATCTCTGCTCACCTGTCATCTCCGCTCCCTCTCACCTGTTATCTCCACCCCCTCTCACCTGTACATCTCTGCTCACCTGTCATCTCCGCCCCCCTCTCACCTGTCATCTCCGCCCCCTCTCACCTGTCATCTCCGCCCCCTCTCACCTGTCATCTCCGCCCCCTCTCACCTGTCATCTCCACCCCCCTCTCACCTGTCATCTCCGCCCCCTCTCACCTGTCATCTCCGCCCCCTCTCACCTGTCATCTCCACCCCCCTCTCACCTGTCATCTCCACCCCCTCTCACCTGTACATCTCTGCTCACCTGTCATCTCCAGCCCCTCTCACCTGTCATCTCCGCCCCCTCTCACCTGTCATCTCTGCCCCCTCCCACCTGTCATCTCCGCCCCCTCTCACCTGTCATCTCCCCCCCTCACCTGTCATCTCCACCCCCCTCTCACCTGTCATCTCCGCCCCCCTTTCACCTGTAATCTCCGCCTCCCTCTCACCTGTCATCTCCACCCCCCTCTCACCTGTCATCTCCACCCCCTCTCACCTGTCATCTCCGCCTCCCTCTCACCTGTCATCTCCGCCCCCTCTCACCTGTCATCTCCGCCTCCCTCTCACCTGTCATCTCCGCCCCCTCTCACCTGTCATTTCCACCCCCTCTCACCTGTCATCTCCACCCCCCTCTCACCTGTCATCTCCACCCCCTCTCACCTGTACATCTCTGCTCACCTGTCATCTCCGCCCCCCTCTCACCTGTCATCTCCACCCCCTCTCGCCTGTCATCTCCGCCCCCTCTCGCCTGTCATCTCCGCCCCCTCTCGCCTGTCATCTCCGCTCCCTCTCGCCTGTCATCTCCGCCCCCCCTCGCCTGTCATCTCCGCCCCCCCTCGCCTGTCATCTCCGCCCCCTCTCGCTTGTCATCTCCGCTCCCTCTCGCCTGTCATCTCTGCCCCCTCTCGCCTGTCATCTCTGCTCCCTCTCGCCTGTCATCTCCGCCCCCTCTCACCTGTCATCTCCGCCCCCCCTCTCACCTGTCATCTCCACCCCCCTCTCACCTGTCATCTCCGCCCCCTCACCTGTCATCTCCGCCCCCTCACCTGTCATCTCCGCCCCCTCTCCTGTCATCTCCGCCCCCTCTCACCTGTCATCTCCGCCCCCTCTCACCTGTCATCTCCCCCCCTCACCTGTCATCTCCGCCTCCCTCTCACCTGTCATCTCCGCCCCCTCTCACCTGTCATCTCCGCCTCCCTCTCACCTGTCATCTCCGCCCCCTCTCACCTGTCATCTCCGCCCCCCTCTCACCTGTCATCTCCGCCTCCCTCTCACCTGTCATCTCCGCCCCCTCTCACCTGTCATCTCCGCCTCCCTCTCACCTGTCATCTCCGCCCCCTCTCACCTGTCATCTCCGCCCCCCTCTCACCTGTCATCTCCGCCCCCTCTCACCTGTCATCTCCGCCCCCTCTCACCTGTCATCTCCGCCCCCCTCTCATCTGTCATCTCCACCCCCTCTCTCACCTGTCATCTCCACCCTCCCTCTCACCTCTACATCTCCGCCCCCCTCTCACCTGTCATCTCCGCCCCCTCTCACCTGTCATCTCCGCCACCCTCTCACCTGTCATCGCCACCCCCCTCTCACCTGTCATCTCCGCCCATCTCTCACCTGTCATCTCCACCCTCCCTCTCACCTGTCACCTCCGCCCCCTCACCTGTCATCTCCCCATCTGTCATCTCCGCCCCTAACTTTCACTTGTCATCTCTATGCCTTCCCTCTCACATAAAATGTACTAAAAGAAACAAACACTAAAACGCTCACATTTAGCAAGATGGAACACAATACATCATCCACGAGCTTTGAGCCCCTTCCTACTTCACTGGGACAACTAGAGGAAGACCCAGTAAGGAAATCAGGATCTTTTTAAAACCATCAGCTTTTCATGTAAAGATATTGGAATCACCGATTTTCCAATGCTGTTACCTTACAGCAGTTAGGCGAGAGGCCACTTCACACAGAGGGGTCATTGTGTGGAATGAAGAGGCACCCATTTATATATTTATCACTTTGCACGGCTAAGACTGGAGCACCACACTGAAGATTGCTTCAGAGACTTGTTATGTGTCTCACCTTCACTTCACCGTTCAGTGTATGCTGATCAGCTTGATGAGCATCGATTGACTAATCACCCACGATTGTTTTATACAATACCTGCTTTGTTCTACAAATCATCTTTTACCTGTTTAATTAGGAATCTGTTATTTGAAGAGTTTATTTGCACGTTTGGTTTACACTGCCACCTTGTGGACACCTTTATTATTGTCTTTTCATTTTTAGTACGTTCGTTACTTTCTGACACATTGGGAGAGATTTACTAAAATTGGTGCAGCTGTGCAAAGAAACCAATCAGCTTCCAGGTTTTATGGTCAAAGTTGATATGAACAAGCTAAAGTTAGAAGCTGATTGGCCGCCATGCACAGCTGCACCAGATTCTGTATGTACCACTTTTAGTAAATCCCCCCCCATTGGTTACACTTCAGTTTAAACAACAGCGCAGCATCACTTATTATACACATACACTCATTGGTCACGGATTCACCTATCGGTGTTTGCAGCAGTTGTTCTATACATTGTTTTTTTCCCACTTCCAGTGATGGTGCAGGAGTATCCCTCTACCAGTCTGGCACTGGTCTGGTGACACTGGGACTGGTGTGGCGGTGATCAGGGACACTGGCTGGCTGCACTGGTCTGGTGACACTGGGACTGGTGTGGCGGTGATCAGGGACACTGGCTGGCTGCACTGGTCTGGTGACACTGGGACTGGTGTGGCGGTGATCAGGGACACTGGCTGGCTGCACTGGTCTGGTGACACTGGGACTGGTGTGGCGGTGAACAGGGACACTGGCTGGCTGCACTGGTCTGGTGACACTGGGACTGGTGTGGCGGTGATCAGGGAAACTGGCTGGCTGCACTGGTCTGGTGACACTGGGATTGGTGTGGCGGTGATCAGGGACACTGGTTGGCTGCACTGGTCTGGTGACACTGGGACTGGTGTGGCGGTGATCAGGGAAACTGGCTGGCTGCACTGGTCTGGTGACACTGGGATTGGTGTGGCGGTGATCAGGGACACTGGTTGGCTGCACTGGTCTGGTGACACTGGGACTGGTGTGGCGGTGATCAGGGACACTGGCTGGCTGCACTGGGACTGGTGTGGCGGTGATCAGGGACACTGGGACTGGTGTGGCGGTGATCAGGGACACCGGGACTGGTGTGGCGGTGATCAGGGAAACTGGCTGGCTGCACTGGTCTGGTGACACTGGGATTGGTGTGGCGGTGATCAGGGACACTGGTTGGCTGCACTGGTCTGGTGACACTGGGACTGGTGTGGCGGTGATCAGGGACACTGGCTGGCTGCACTGGGACTGGTGTGGCGGTGATCAGGGACACTGGGACTGGTGTGGCGGTGATCAGGGACACCGGGACTGGTGTGGCGGTGATCAGGGACACTGGTTGGCTGCACTGTGACTGGTGTGGCAGTGATCAGGGACACTGGCTGGCTGCACTGGGACTGGTGTGGCGGTGATCAGGGACACTGGGACTGGTGTGGCGGTGATCAGGGACACTGGGACTGGTGTGGCGGTGATCAGGGACACCGGGACTGGTGTGGCGGTGATCAGGGACACTGGTTGGCTGCACTGTGACTGGTGTGGCGGTGATCAGGGACACTGGTTGGCTGCACTGGGACTGGTGTGGCGGTGATCAGGGACACTGGTTGGCTGCACTGTGACTGGTGTGGCGGTGATCAGGGACACTGTATTATGTCACACAGCCAGTTGGTAAGAGAGGAAACAGAGAACTACCAGCAAACCTCCTTTGTTTACAAGTGTGGTTGCTGTGATTGGTCACAGAGATCACATGGTATAGGGCTATTGTTAATAAACAGCCGGATGGCAAGTGGTTAAAGGACATTAAAATGAATGTGTACAAATCAAACTTTATTGAGTAACAAATCATTGAACCTCACACACAGATCATTCGGTATAACGCTCGCAGATCAGTTACAATGTATCCAAACATCTTATAATTCAGCTCTCCAGTCCTCAGATGTGGCGGCTGCATTTGTTTTCTTTGTTGTAGGATTTTCCCCTTTCCTTTCATCTGGTGATCCTGCCAGGAACAGAATTCCTGTCCTGGGTGACAACACTCATTCACTGGATCTATGGAGGTGCAGCATCGTCACCCTTGGACTACAGAACACCTCCCCCTCTCTTCATCACCATAGCATAGGAGAGGTTGTCCTGCAAGCAACACAGGAAGAAATCACAAGATTTCTGATCAGGAGTTTTTTTTGCACTTATTGATCAGATATAACGGAATGATTTCATATCAATAGATAAGAGACTGAAAGGGGCAGAGAAGATGATTGGAGGGTTTACAGACACTGTAAAGTTTGTACTACATTCTGTGATCCGACTGAACAGATTTCCTGTCACCTTCTGACTAAGTGACACCACTTCTGAGGGTAGGGAATGTGGTGTCACCGGGACAGGAAGTGTGGTGTCACTGGGACAGGAAGTGTGGTGTCACTGGGACAGGAAGTGTGGTGTCACTGGGACAGGAAGTGTGGTGTCACCGGGACAGGAAGTGTGGTGTCACTGGGACAGGAAACGCGGTGTCACTGGGATAGGAAATGCGGTGTCACCGGGACAGGAAGTGTGGTGTCACTGGGACAGGAAATGCGATGTCCCTGAGACAGGAAACGCGGTGTCACTGGGACAGGAAACGCGGTGTCACTGGTACAGGAAACGCGGTGCCACCGGGACAGGAAGTGTGGTGTCACCGGGACAGGAAGTGTGATGTCACCGGGACAGGAAGTGTGATGTCACCGGGACAGGAAGTGTGATGTCACCAGGACAGGAAACGCGGTGTCACTGGGACAGGAAAAGCGGTGCCACCGGGACAGGAAGTGTGGTGTCACCGGGACAGAAAGTGTGGTGTCACTGGGACAGGAAACTCGGTTTCACTGGGACAGAAAGTGTGGTGTCACTGGGACAGGAAATGCGATGTCACTGGGACAGGAAACGCGGTGTCACTGGGACAGGAAGTGCGGTGTCACTGGGACAGGAAACACAATGCCACCGGGACAGGAAGTGTGATGTCACCGGGACAGGAAACTTGGTGTCACCAGGACAGGAAACGCGGTGTCACTGGGACAGGAAAAGCGGTGCCACCGGGACAGGAAGTGTGGTATCACTGGGACAGGAAACGCGGTGTCACTGGGACAGGAAATGCGGTGTCACTGGGACCGGAAACACGGTGCCACCGGGACAGGAAGTGTGGTGTCACTGGGACAGGAAATGCGGTGTCACTGGAACAGGAAATGCGGTGTCACTGGAACAGGAAACGGGGTGCCACCGGGACAGGAAGTGTGGTGTCACTGAGACAGGAAACACGGTGTTAGTGGCACAGGAAACGTGGTGTCACTGGGACAGGAAGTCTGGTGTCACTGGGACAGGAAACGCGGTGTCACTGGGACAGGAAGTGAGGTCCAGGTCACCAGCAATATCTGTTTCTTGCTACTAAGTTGTTGCTCAGCTAGGACTTGTAGTGACATCGGTCCCCATCGGTCACACAGATGATTTCTGAAATGAGAACTGTCTGTGCTGCTCCATAACACTCAGTGACATTCCTCCCCGGTAAATCTCGCTTCCTTCCTCATTATGGAGGAGAAATATCCGACCAGCCCAGAAGTCTCCCTCAGTTGGCGGAAGAAATGAAGATGGCGTTTCAGTAATAAATATTAATAAATATATAATTTATGGCGTCCAATCCAATCGGTCTCGCGGCGATCAGACATGGATGGCGATCAGTCCCGCCGTTAATTGGTCACGGTGCCACAGGATCTCCGCCAGGCCGTTCAGCACCGGAGCCGCGTCCGACAATTCCGCCCGACCATCCAGACTGATCCCATCGCTGAGCCGCGGCCCGTTCACGCTCCTCACCCGCATCACCGGCAGCTGCCACGTCTGCTGGAAGTCGCTGATGTCCTGATCGGTGACGTCCGTGTGCATGAACTGGTCCAATCTGCTCGGGAGTTAAGGACGGAACAGGGAGCCCCTCCCCCCATGGGATGGGGGAGGGGTGGACAAACATGGCATCTATCATGGTGTCATACGGGGGGGGGGGGGGTAAAACTCTGCAGACTGATGGGGAGCCGATCTCCAATATTTGCAGCACAATGGAGGAAGTGCTGCTCCGGACTCGCTCCAGTGCCGCCCACATGACCTCAGGTCAGACCTCCTGCAGCAGAAGTCATGTGACTACGTGCCTTGGTCCAGCACTGGAGGGAGCCAGGAGCAGAACGTCAATTAGGAACCCTCAAAATAGAGAATTGCTTGTGATTGGTGCATTCAGCGCTAGGCTCCGCCTCCTCCCACAACAGGTCACAGAAATGCTGGAGATGGGGGATGGGGAAGAGATAATAAAGCTCCTGTGTGCGGCCATTAAACCTCACAGATAAAAGTAAAGATAAAACAACCCGGGACGTCCCCCAAAGAGGACCTGTCAGAGCGGACGCTGTCTGACGCAGCACAGACTCCCATTGGACGCTGGAGGCGGCCATTTTTTTGGCTGCAGAATTCAGTGCTAGTTCTGGAATGAGAATATGGCACTGCGAGGAACCACCATGGCCCCGCCCCCAGAACAGGACGAGAGCCTCGGGGGTGACAACCATTCTGACAGGTCCTCTTTATGGGTCCTCAGCAACCAATGAAATGCAAGCAATTGGATCAGATGATTTCATCCCATTTTGAGGAATAGCGGAACATTCTGGAATATTCCCTGAATAGGATACTTGGTGCCGATCACCACCCGTGCCGCACCCTCCTCCTGGCTCAGCGTGCGGGAAATCAGCGCCGGGACGTCCTCAAACGATGATCGATCGGTGAAGGAGAAGAGGAAGAGGACGGCGTCGGCCTTCTCCTTACAGGCCTGCGGGGGAAGAGAAGAAATCAAGTTATTGAATCCATAAGAGGCGGAGTCTAAAAAAAACCAAACAACCGAACCGAACAATCTGCGAAACGCAATCCATAGCCGCGTCGTGACCCGCAATCTGTCATGTGACACCATTTATCCCCCTATGGCCGCCCCTAGAGGGAGGAGTCATGTCACATGACAGAATCCGGGTCACGTCCGCAGCTATGGAAGCGTTTCGCAGATTGTTCGGTCTGGTTAGATTGTCAGACTCCGCCCCTGTCCATCTGCAGTCACTGCGTTGTCCCAGCGACCGTCCCACCAGAAGGGCAGGGAAAGGGAAGAGAATGAGAAGAAGAGGAAGGCAGGGAGAGGGAAGGGAAGGGAGAGGGGAGAGAAGGGCAGAGAGAGGGAAGAGAAGGGCAGAGAGAGGGAAGGGAAAGGGAAGAGAAGGGCAGAGAGAGGGAAGAGAAGAGCAGGGATAGGGAAGGGAGAGGGAAGAGAAGGGCAGAGAGAGGGAAGAGAAGGGCAGGGATAGGGAAGGGAGAGGGAAGAGAAGGGCAGAGAGAGGGAAGAGAAGGGAAGGGAGAAGGAAGAGAAGGGCATAGAGAGGGAAGAGAAGGGCAGGGAGAGGGAAGAAAAGGGCAGGGAGAGGGAAGAAAAGGGCAGAGAGAGGAAAGAGAAGGGCAGGGAGAGGGAAGGGAAGAGAAGGGCAGGGAGAGGGAAGAGAAGGGAAGGGAGAGGGAAGAGAAGGGAAGGGAGAGGGAAGAGAAGGGCAGGGATAGGGAAGGGAAGGGAGAGGGAAGAGAAGGGCAGAGAGAGGGAAGAGAAGGACAGGGATAGGGAAGGGAAGGGAGAGGGGAGAGAAGAGCAGAGAGAGGGAAGGGAAGGGCAGGGATAGGGGAGAGAAGGGCAGGGATAGGGAAGATGAAGGAAGAAAAGATAGAGGGGAAAAAAGGTAGAGGGAGGAGGAGGCAAGAAAAGAAGAAAAGTGAAAGGAAAGGGATGAGAAGGAAATGGTAGAAAAGTGAAGGTGAAGAAAGAGAAGAAATGGGGGAGGGAAAAGAAGGGGTAAAAAGGGGGAGAAAATAAGATGGGAAATGTAAAAGAAAAGAACAAAGAGGGAAGAAAAGAGGTTAATGGGAAGAAAAGGGAATGAAGAGGGACAGGATTAACGGATACATACAAAGTGAGGGTATTTTGACCTCATCTCCAAGCCCCTCCTTCATCCCACCCCCGCAGAGTCCCAGCCTTCCCAGATAAGGAGCCTCACAGGCGGAGCCAGCTGGACTGGGAGGGGTTTGCTGACAATCTAGGGAGAGATCAAAGGAGACAAAACACGACAAGACGTACCAGCAAAATGTGATCAAACTTCTTTAACGAGGATTCACCACAATCCCAAAACTGGAAGCAAAAGATGATGGGGCGCTGGCTGTCCCGGGGACGGACCGGCCAGTACACACGAGAGGTCTGGATTCCTGGTGGGAAACACAAAATTCAACACAATTCATCCACATTCTGTGCATTAAATAGCAGCAAAGTACTGAATCTGCTGCTGGAAATCAGCCAAATAACCCCTCTGCCTACCGATCTGATTTTTTTTTTTTTTAAATCTGGTCCGCTCACGTGATCCAGCAGCTGTGTCTCCACTGTGTAAAGCTGGCTACACACTATACAAATTTTGTACAACTTTCCTTGTAGATTAACCAAAACCATATAATATGGAGGTCAAACCTAAACACTTCTATATTGTATGCAATCAGGCCGGCCCTCGCACTACATGGTTGAAGGTGAATCTAAAGGAAATTGAACAACAAAAATTGTATAATGTGAAGCCAGCTTAAGGGAGCATTTGAGAACAGCTGTGAATTCCCAGAGCTTTGACGTCACCCATAGGTTCTCATGGTCGGCACTCCCGCTGTCAGCCGACGCTCACCAGGAAGCCAGAGCTGCGGGATCCTGGATCATGTGACTGGGCAGGATAAAGAAAAAAAGGTAAATACTTTGAACTTTCTCATACGAAGTGATAAGTAGGAGGAGGGGGAAGGGAACATTTACGAATAGCGAGCGAGTGAATTTACACATTTGGACACAGAAGGGAAGAATTGTCTCCGTCTCACCTGTTGTCTCGTGGTGCATGCTGGGAACCTCCAGTCCGCACAGTTTAGCGATCAGAGTCGTTTTCCCAACTCCACTTTTTCCACAAACAAAAATTTTGTAGCTGGCGATGTCGGAGGGAAGCTGCGGAGGCAACACCGGCTGTTCTATGAGACCTGCGGGGGGGGGGGAGAGAGTCCCATCGATGACATCATAAATACATCATCTGATGTCATAGAGACACAACATATCAAGAGTGCAGGTATAAAGCTGGGAGGGTTCTTAGAGGTTAACTGTCAAAATATGTGAGCTTAGCAGCAAGTAACAAGTGAAAGAAGATGGAATAACATAATAAAACCACCAGAAGATGTAACCGCAAGGCACATAGCAAGCTGCAATTACAGCCAATAACCAGAAAAGGCAGTGTCCGCAATAAGAAATATAGCAAGGCGACCACAAAGTGGTGCTGTGTACATACAGGAATGCAAAGTGATGGTATAGCCACCAGAGGGCGCTGTGCTCACACAAAAAAATTATAGAAGGTGTAATGACAGAAAAGGGCCACCAGATGGCTCTATTTACGCACAGAAATACAAACAGGTGTAATGACAGCGGAGCGGCCACCAGATGGCGCTGTGTACACAAAACAATTGTAATGACAGCGAAATTGTTGATAGGTGACGCTGTGTATGTACAGAGGTGTAATGAAAGCTGAGCGGCCGGCAGGTGGCGCTGTGTATAAATAGATGTAATGACAGCGGTGTGCCCAGCAGGTGGCGCTGTGTATAAATAGATGTAATGACAGCGGTGTGCCCGGCAGGTGGCGCTGTGTACAAATAGATGTAATGACAGTGGTGTGTCCGGCAGGTGGCGCTGTATATATATATATATAGGTGTAATGACAGCGGTGTGTCCAGCAGGTGGCGCTGTGTATATATATATATATATATAGATGTAATGACAGCGGTGTGTCCGGCAGGTGGCGCTGTATATATATATATATATAGGTGTAATGACAGCGGTGTGTCCAGCAGGTGGCGCTGTGTATATATATATATATATATATATATATATAGGTGTAATGACAGCTGTGTGTCCAGCAGGTGGCGCTGTGTATATATAGGTGTAATGACAGCGGTGTGCCCGGCAGGTGGCGCTGTATATATATATGTAATGACAGCGGTGTGCCCAGCAGGTGGCGCTGTGTATATATAGATGTAATGACAGCGGTGTGCCCGGCAGGTGGCGCTGTAAATATATATGTAATGACAGCGGTGTGCCCAGCAGGTGGCGCTGTGAATATATAGATGTAATGACAGCGGTGTGCCCAGCAGGTGGCGCTGTGTATATATAGGTGTAATGACAGCGGTGTGCCCGGCAGGTGGCGCTGTGTATATATAGGTGTAATGACAGCGGTGTGCCCAGCAGGTGGCGCTGGATATATATAGGTGTAATGACAGCGGTGTGCCCAGCAGGTGGCGCTGTGTATATATAGATGTAATGACAGCGGTGTGCCCGGCAGGTGGCGCTGTGTGTATATAGGTGTAATGACAGCGGTGTGCCCGGCAGGTGGCGCTGTGTGTATATAGGTGTAATGACAGCGGTGTGCCCGGCAGGTGGCGCTGTGTATATATAGATGTAATGACAGCGGTGTGCCGGCAGGTGGCGCTGTGTGTATATAGGTGTAATGACAGCGGTGTGCCCGGCAGGTGGCGCTGTGTATATATAGGTGTAATGACAGCGGTGTGCCCGGCAGGTGGCGCTGTGTATATAGGTGTAATGACAGCGGTGTGCCCAGCGGGTGGCGCTGAGTATATAGGTGTAATGACAGCGGTGTGTCCGGCAGGTGGCGCTGTGTATATATAGATGTAATGACAGCGGTGTGCCCGGCAGGTGGCGCTGTGTATATATAGGTGTAATGACAGCGGTGTGTCCGGCAGGTGGCGCTGTGTATATATAGATGTAATGACAGCGGTGTGCCCGGCAGGTGGCGCTGTGTATATATAGGTGTAATGACAGCGGTGTGCCCAGCAGGTGGCGCTGGGTATATATAGGTGTAATGACAGCGGTGTGTCCGGCAGGTGGCGCTGTGTATATATAGATGTAATGACAGCGGTGTGCCCAGCAGGTGGCGCTGTGTGTATATAGGTGTAATGACAGCGGTGTGCCCGGCAGGTGGCGCTGTGTATATATAGGTGTAATGACAGCGGTGTGCCCAGCAGGTGGCGCTGTGTGTATATAGGTGTAATGACAGCGGTGTGCCCGGCAGGTGGCGCTGTGTATATATAGGTGTAATGACAGCGGTGTGCCCGGCAGGTGGCGCTGTGTGTATATAGGTGTAATGACAGCGGTGTGCCCGGCAGGTGGCGCTGTGTATATATAGATGTAATGACAGCGGTGTGCCCAGCAGGTGGCGCTGTGTATATATAGGTGTAATGACAGCGGTGTGCCCGGCAGGTGGCGCTGTGTGTATATAGGTGTAATGACAGCGGTGTGCCCTGCAGGTGGCGCTGTGTGTATATAGGTGTAATGACAGCGGTGTGCCCGGCAGGTGGCGCTGTGGAGGTGGCAGTTCGGTCGGTCCGGTATTCTCGCTGCTCTCGCGGACACGTGACTCACCGAACAGCCGCCGTTTCCTCTTCCGTAGGATGCAGCTCAGGTAGTCTCTTCCCTCCTCGCTCTGCTGCCAGTCGGGGACGATGAGACTCCCGGGTTTGGGGAAAGGGAAGCGATGCATGGCGTCTCCTAGCAGCACTTCCGGGTGGGTCGCAAATGGATGACGTCAGAGAGAGGACAGGAAATCACGTGAACAGCTCCGGTGGAACGCAGCAGAAACCACGCCCATATGGGTCATTAAGCTCCTCCTCTTTCTTGGGTGCAGAGAGGGAGATAGAAGCTTCAAAGTCACAGAAATACACAAAATAACGAGAAGAGCCGATGGGGGAGGGGAGGGATCAGACCCCCGGTCAGTTTTTATTGCTGTCTGTGTCCTCATTAAAGAGATTCTTCCTCTCTGACCTGTTTACCATCAAAAGTAAAAGCAAATCCTACATTTGTGGATGTCACCAGAACAGGAAGTGAAGGGAAATTACCCCAGTGGGGACACTAATCTCCCATCTTTCTCTTCTCCCCGCCTCACTATCTCTATATAGACCCAGACCCCCTATATTCCCCCCAGTACCTCCATATACACCCAGACCCCCCCCCCCCTATATATGAGGGAGGAGGAGCAGGGGGTTCACTAGTAGGGTGGGGGCCATCTACATGGAAGATTTGGTGTTAGGCTGCATGGAGGATCCTTTTTTTGGGGAGGGGGGGTCACAGTCAGCTTTCACTTGATAATCTCCTCTGTCGGGCCTCATACACTCTGCCAGTTTGGCAATCTCTCCTACACCCCCAATATCTCTGTATTCACCCAGACTGGGGGAGGGGCAGAAAGAGGCTCACTAGTGGGGCAGGGGGTCCATCTACATGGAAGATTTGGAAAAGTCCTCCTCCTCCTCCTCACACATTAGTTTATCTTTATAACCTTTAAATGATTCCTGTGAATGTTCTCCACCATCATCATCATTGTTCCCTATAGTCCGCTCAGTAAGTTGTTTTTCTTTTCCTCCTCTCTGTAAAACCACAAGACCAACATCCAGACCCGAGTTCTGAAAACACCCATCCCGGCAGGCCAGAGGGACCCTAAAGACATCCCGGCAGGCCAGAGGGGCCCTAAAGACACCCCGGCAGGCCAGAGGGACCCTAAATACACCCTGGCATAGCCAGAGGGGCCCTAAAGACATTAAAAATACTTTATGGAATTAAAGGACTAGAATGAAAGTGGGAGGAGCTTTCCCCTCCAGAGCTCTCATTCCAGAAACATTCTTTCTGCCACTTTTGGATCATCACAAAGGCCGGGTTCAAACATGCGGTGACCGCAGTGCACAGCAGGGGTTCCGGTGCGTCCCTGTGCATGGATTCAGGGCCGAATTTTTGCCTGAATTCACACCTAAATCGGAACCAAAGACGCACATGACCCTTTTTAAATGTGGACCACAGCAACCCCAGAGCTGTGCGATCCGGCTCCATTGAGGTTCAGTTCACATTGGTGCGATGCGGGGAAACCCTGCAAATCCATTGTGGGTTCCCGAAGCACCCCCGACTCACAGGCACTTCACACTACGCTATGCGAACTGCAGGGAGCGTCAATACAAAGATAATGACTCCCCAGATCACAGTAGAAACTGTCAATTCGGAAAGAAATCAGACCACATGGGTGTGAAGACACATGCAATCCGATTCTGGTGCACACCAAAAAAAAAAGAGAAGGTCTCCCACTCGACTTTGGTCCGAATTTGATGTGAATCCAGCCATACAATCTGTATGGCTGAATTTGAATCGCATGTGATTTGCACAGCAGTGTGAACCCAGCCTGAGAGCCGGTCACACTGTCATGCGATTTCGATGCAGGAAAACCCCAGCTGTGAACCGGGCCAAAGTGTTCTGCAACATTCAGGTAAGGAAGTGTTGTGAATAAATAATATGTTTTACTTTCTGCTATAAATCATATTGAATAAAAAAAAAAAAAAAATCAAATTTCTTCAAAAATTTAGGCCGATACGTATTCTGCTACATATTTTTGGTAAAAAAAAAAATCAATAGACGTATATTGCTTGTGGACATTACAACATTTGCGCAAACTATGGGATATAGTTATGGAATTTTTATTAATTTGTTTACTAGTAATGGTCGCAATCAGCGATTTATTTTTTTCTGCGGGACTGTGACATTGCGGCAGACACTAATACAGTGATCAGTAACAAAAAAAAAAAAGATATAGTTTTCCGCCTCTAGGGACTAAATATAGCTGCAGCCCTCCCCAGCTGTGGGATCAGTGAAGAGATACGGAAAAAGTATACGGGTGAATAGGCGCTGCTAAGTGATAACGGTGTAGCAAAACTTCATAAAAATTTGAAAACTTCTATAAAAAGTGTGTTATCTCTACATCATATAAAGTGCAAATAAATTGTATGTGCAACCACAATGTGTAAAGTATTCTAGTGCTAATAAATAAATGTGTATCCAAAATGTGTCCATTTCCTCAAAGGTTCCAAGGTGCATAAATCAGTAAAAAAATAACAAAAAAAAAACAAAAAACACCACACACAAACCAACGTTTCAGCAAAAAATATTTTTCATAAAAAGTCCACTCAATTTATAAAGTTCATAAACATTGATGGTGAAGTGAAGAGATTTCTAATCGGCAAAATAGGTGACTCTTCACACGTGCCACCCTCTCAGGTCCGCACTCACCAAAGGGATGTACCCCTGCGGGGGTAAAAGGCCTCACAATGGAGTCGATTCTTTATCCTGCGTTCTCTACTTAGCATCCATGATCGTTGGGTACACTCACATAAAGATCGATAAGAAAAAAAAAAGGGGGTCCTCTCATCAGGTCCGTGTCTCAGCTTTTAATACAATAACTACCCTGTGTGTCCATTCACACACACCGAGCCGCTGCTCAGCCCCACCCCTCTCCCCCCTCATTGGCTAACTGGCTGTGACTGACAGCAGTGGAAGCCAATGGCTCCTGCTGCTGTCTCAGCCAACGAGGGGGGAGAGCCCCTAGAGAGCCAAGGCTCCCATGCACATCACTGGATCGAGATGGGGTTCAGGTAAGTATTGGGGGGAGGGGGGGGGGGGCGGCGTACAGCGAAGGTTTTTTTACCTTCATGCATAGAATGTAAATTTTTTATTAACGATATGCATTTTTAGGGTGTGAGCCGCACTACCACCAGGGAGGACCCTTCCCTCTCTTTCCTCTTCTTCTTCCTATCTTTTCTTATTTGGACGGATAAGGGAAATCTCTCTTCTTACACGTATTGGTTTTATATTTTGAAGTTGACAAGCACTGACTTTTTTTTTTCTTATCTGATATTTCTCTTAATTCTTATATTTTTGATCTAATATGAATGGCATGTGTAATCTATGATTGGAATACCTAGAGCCTCCCTTATGTCTTTTGCAATATTTAAAATTGATTGTGGTGTAAATATTCCAGATTTATACAGCTTTGGAAGAACAGCCCTTTAAGGCCCAGTTCACATATCAGATGCAACTTGAGGCGCACAGACAATGGAAATCCTATTGGTTTCAATGTTATCCGTTTGCATCATAGCGATTCAGCATGGAGCAATTTTGGAAAAGGTTTCTGCACTACGTTGGTGCGATTCCGGTGCGATTCTGGTCCTATAGAATTTACAAACCTTATCCAAGTATCACTACATAATCTCACTGAAGCGGTGTGTACCAAGTCTAAATGCAATAGGAAATCAGCTGATTATAGACAAGAGCCGATATTAAAGGAGGTCTCAGGTTATAGACTGATCATCATACAGCGAACCCCAATCCCTCCCTCCCCCCCCCCCAGAAATAAGACGCAGAGCCAGGACTTGTGAAACACTATCTCATCATAGTTTAATGGTGTCCATTGGTGTTGACTCAGGCACTGTAAGACTCAAGCAGCTTTTTGTGGGTCTGAAGAGTTAATGGTCCCCCCAAAACATATTGAGAAATTTGCCCCCACTCAGCACAAGATGGCTGCTCCGCAAGCAAACGGCATCACTGCGGCCTGAACACTTCCAGGATAAATCCTAAATCCCCTTCTAGAGCATGTAGAGCCCAATCATGAGATGCGCTAGATCAGGGGGTAGGCAACCTGGGGGATCTCCAGCTGTTGCAGAACTACAAGTCCCATCATTCCTCTGGAAGTCATTGTAACTGCCAGCCTTGCAATGCCTCATGGGAAATGTAGTTCCACAACAGCTGGAGGGCCCCGGGTTACCTCCCCCTGCGCTAGATGCCACCTAACAATTAGGAGATGTCGTGACACAAAAAGTCTTTAGGTAGAAACAAAACTTTAATAAATATTCCAGCACCCAGATTTTCATAACTGGGAAGAACAGAGAGTGTGACCCTCCCCTCCCCCCAATCCTTGTATAATGTCAATACCCAGGTCTGCTAAAACCAAAATCCACTCTTCCAGGAGGACACGGGGGAGGCCTTGGATTTTGGTATTGCCAAGTTCACATTTTACATAAACTGACCCATGCATCGCTGGTGCAAGGATTTGACACCCTAGGCGAAACCTCATTTTGCCGCCCCCATTGGCTCCACCCCATTTGCCCATGTGACAGAAGGCACCACTACACAGGAAGCATCGGCTCTGCTTCCTCTAGCGCTGGCTCCAGTGCTGCACCTCTAATTACACTACCGGTCAGACTGAGTTAGTTACATTCTGCAGCCTGCAGCGCATGCAGACATGCGCTGCAGCAGGCGGCTGCCTAGTTTGGCTAGTGGTAGCACCGGCCCTGGACCCATGCAGACAAAGGAGGGGGGTGCACCCAATAGCTTTAAAATACATTGTTGCCCCTGAGCCTTCTTCTTTGAGAAGAACTAAAGTGACAATCTCTTTAGCTGTCTTCAAAGAGGGAGCCTTGTGGCCATTTTGTTGAAGCCCAGAGTATATGGGGGGGGGGGGGGGGAGGCGAAGGGGTCACAGCAGAGTAAGAATCCTGGTGGGGATGTGAGCACCAAGGAAAACACACACTGCGCAGCTTTGAAGTGCAATCACTCCCACGATGATGGAGATGAACACCCATCGACTGCTGTGTCCACAATGTAACCATTGGGAGTATTTCGACCAGGCTTCACGGATGACAGAAACAGCCTATGGAACTTACATTAAGGATTATTTTTATATAAAAATGGCACAGCAGTTTTCTTTTTTTTTTATTACTTATAGCTTTGCATATTACAAAAAATTCTAACTACTGGGCCCCCTTGTCCACAGGGGACAGTTTATGTAAAAGGTGGACTTAGCCTTTAAGGAGTACACAGAGTTTAGATGTTTGATCTGTACTTATTCTGCATCATCAGTATTGCGTTTTATAGGTCGTGAATGCGGGCAGCTCCCCAAATTTCAGACACTGCACTCCTCTCTCTGTGGAATAAATGCAAGCCAATCAGATGCCAGCAAACACCATTCTCACCCCCCCTAACTTCTGTTTGCTCAGATTTTTCCTAAACTTTGGCCACCATCGACCCCTCCTCAGTATCAGATTACCCCCCTGTAATCCCCGAGGGTCACAACTGTTGCCTGGCTACACCACCAGAGTTCATTACACCCGCTGGCACTTCAATAACTACACATTTCTCCCCCCCCCCTCCCCTTTACCAATAGCTAGCTGGCAACTCTGCACTCCGATGAGGACACTGCACTCTCCAAAATCACCACCAAAGACTAAGGACTTCTGATCTGCAGTATCAGTCGCCATGTTTACTCTGCTGCCTTGCAGTGACTATATCCCACAAAACAAATACTCTTTCCTGCAGGGGCAGTCCAGGCACTAAAGGAAGCACAGCGACTAACACCTCATCCAGGACCAGAAGTCAAACGCTGCTCTAAATCCTCCCTCCTGATGCCCCTAGTGGGTAGAGAAACTACAAGGCCACCACAGTTGGCAGGACATGGTTTACCCAACCATTCGAAGGTCTCAGAACCTGCAATGGCTGCTCTACAACTTCATGATAACCGTGAGAAGCCTTAGTAGTAAGCCGGCTTGCTGGGAGTGGGGGCAAAAAGGTTTTGTAAAAAGGGAGATCTAGCAGGAGGAACAGCAAGAATCAAAGTCAAACCAGCCAAGCAAACTGTATTGCTCAGTTTTGAAGTGTGTGAGAAGTGCTACCGCCTTTGCCGAGTCAACAGCTTTGCAATAAGGTTGCAGGAGCTCCCAGCAGACATCAGGGGGGGGGACGTGATCTGGAGAAAACATGGAGCGGGCATGTCGCAAAGTCAAAGCCGCCATCTTCCTTGCTGGTGGAATAAAGCAAGAAGTCGGCTCCACTCCAATTACATCAGCCTTCACAAAGCTTTATTATTCCAGGGCTAGCTCACACTGGCTCACGTTGGAAATCCTGGGACAAAACCACAAAGGGTTAAGTAGTGTAAAACGGGTAAAAAGGAATTCAGGGAGCGAGGGCGGGAGGGGGAGGGATGTTTCCCGTTTTGTCCAGTTTCCACATTATCTTTTGGCTCGGACAAAATACAAGGCGTTGGTTTTGGGGTAATATTTGACGTTCTGTTTTTTGTCCATGAGACCTCCGAAAATGATGAGCTCCCCTCGGCCCTGAACCACCGTGTGTAAACTGGTTTCTGGAGGGCCCACCACAGAACTGCTGTTGAAGATCTTCCATTTTACCCGGCCCCGTTCCCGGGTGTCTTGAATGTCCAGTGCGTACATCTGCATAGGTTTGCAGTTCATGCTTTGATATAAGGGTTTTCCCACGTTCAGGGACTGGGGCGGGTGATGTCCTAGACGGCGGGCGATGGGTGGGAGGGAGTGGCCGTCGCCCTGGCCTGAGACCGGACGGGCAGATACTGCTTCGGCTCCACTGCTGGGTGAACCTGGGGAAGGGAGGGTTGGAGGGCTGACGGGGTTGGCTCCCCCGCTAGGTGATGAAGATGAGGGGGAGGAAGAAGATACAAGGGCTCGGACAGCTTCAAGGCCCCGGCGAAGTGCTCCTGGTGAGACAGCGGCAGATAAGGTGTTAGTGATGTGAGAAGGAGAGTGAACTCCATTGATCTGCTCTGGAGGGTTCCTACCCACAGCATCCACATCTAAGTCCCCCCGCTTCCATGTGCATTCTACTGCCCCGAGACATAGCTCCTTCTGCTCTGGTAGAGATCCCCTTCGGGCAGACAGCGGATGGGAAGCTTTGTGGTCACCACCCTCAGCGGCAGGTGGTGAGATGACCTGCAGGGGGATGTCCAGAGATGCTGCTGGGGAGACGCTCCCCCCATTAAGGACAGGAGACAGGCTACCTTCCCGCGATCCACTGGCAGCCTGCCTCTGTGCCCGGGGCCTTAGGGTTCCCCAGCGGCCATTCACGCAGGGGGCCTCATCCGGCGCTCTAACGGGTGAATGCGAGCGATATTCACGAGGCTCTGGAGCCAGGCCGGGCGGTGTGGCGCTGATCGGAGACGGGCGAGAGTTCAAACTTGGACTGAGAGGAGCACGGCCGCTGGGTGCTTGGCTGAAGACCACCACACATTGGCCAACCTGCAAGAGAGAAAAAAGGGAGCTTGGTCACTGGAGGGGCTTAACAGAGTATGAAACATTACAGCAAAAACAACCAACACGACTCCATCGCTCAGCAACCAATACACTTCCTACCATTTTCTCATAGAACAGCCAGTATGAGGTGGTGTGTGTAAAAAAAAAAAAAAAAAAAAAAAAAAGTTGAGACTAGCTCTGTCTACAAGAAAGTACTTTATCTACGTTTACACTCATTCACCCTTAAAATAGTCCCCTTGCACAGCACTCCCAGCGTTCCTGACACTTCTGGAATGTGTCCTGGAAGTCTTCTTTGCAAAGCGTGTCAAAAACCTTCCGCTATTCACGCAGGATCTCCGAAATGGTGTCAAAAATGGCAACCCTTGAGCTGGACTTGGTCGAGCTGAGGACCTGCCTCACCTTTTTCCCATCCACTGTGAAGACTGTTGCTTAATCTCAGGGTCATACCCGTACACCCAAGTTTAGACTCCAGTAGCAATCCTTGCACATGAAAGACGGACAAGTCATCCACAACACACTAACGGAGTTCTTTGCAGACTTCGGCGCGTCGTTCCTTCTGCTCCTGGCTCAGCAGCCTGGGGAGGAACTTGGCAGCAACACAGAGAATGTTCATATCACACATGAGGATTGCCTGGACTGTTCCATATGACACACGAACAATGGCAGCAATGTTGTGGATTGTTCTCAAACAATATGTACAAGTTGACAAATAGTTTCAACATTTTCTGGTGTTGAGCTCGTTGTAGGTGTTCCTAATCTCTCGTCGTCTTCCAGTGACGTTCTTCCGTTCTTGAAGCGCACATGCCCCTCAAAACACCTTGAGGCTGGGTTCACACTATGTGCAGAGCAGCTCGCAGCAGGGGGCCCAATGTGTCCCCCCCATTCACCGTTTCAGGTCTGAATTGGGTCCAAATTTTGGGATGAATCAAGACCTGAAAACGGAGCCAAAGATGCAAAGGACTCTTCTGCAGCCGCCCCGGAGATGTATAAACGGTCACAGTGTCATGCAAATTGGATGAGGAGAAACCCTCATCCAAGTCGCAATACTGTGAACCCAGGCTGAAGGGCTCATTGCAGCATCATGTCGAAAAAGTCCCTGTGGCAGATTTGCCCAGTTTCACACAGAATTTCACATTTGCGCTTTGCGATTTCACCATGGACAGCTAGTTAGAACACACGTGGTCAGAATAGCACCAGTTACACAGCTCCCAATATACACAGGACAAGATATTTTGTCACACTGACTTATGAAGGTCGGTACTCCCTGTGAATGTGCGTGCAGCCTTGTGCTGCCATCTGTTGGTGTGTTACAAAACTAGTCTTGAAAACTTTATTACCACCTCATAGTTTATAAAAGGGGAAATGTTGATCATATGAATAGAACATGTATGAGCTAAAAGATTAAAGCCAGCCAAAATCTCCTGAAGTTCCAGGATTCTGATCAGCAACTTCCCCTCTGAAGAGCATGTTTCATAAACCGAGAGGTTCCCCAGAACACCTCCCCAGCCCAACAGACTGGCAAGACCTCCAATCAGGAGAGAGGATTTTTCCGGTATCCATCATCCGCTTGGATATCCAACATTCCAAAAAGTCGACCTGGTCTTGGGAGTCAGATAGATATATTAGTAGGTCCAAGGACTCCCAATACAGTTAAGAAACTGCTCTGCAGAGCTCTGGAGTGAAATCTCAGCATCAGATGCACCAGGAGTAATGGGGCCAAAGCCCAATAAAAGGTCTTCAGAGCAATACAGGTGAGGCTATCCATCACCTACAGACAGCACACAAGGGAGGCTTGGTGGAGATTCCAGACATTTTTGACCAATGTACTGACTACAAAAATGTATTGCAGCTCAACTTTCATTTTGAAGAAACGTGATAAAATTTTGTTGTTACAACAAACTTTGCATACGAGTCTCTTGTATGGAAAGTTTGTTCTTGTAACAGCCAAATTCTATCACGTTTCTTCAAAATGACCCCACCCAGACATAACCCCTACCATCTCCACCAAGTCTACCTTGTGTGTGGTGTCTGTAGGTGATGGATGTGCTCACCTGTGTCTTTCTGAAGACCTTTTACTGGGCTTAGTTCCCATTACTCCTGGTGACTTTGATGCAATCCTCTTTTGACCAGAGTTAAACACACCTGCTAACATAGAACTGCCATTCCATGATTAAAGACAATGGAATACTGTGCTGGAACGTGTGCCGCAGGTTTGTACATTACATAGACTAGTGATAGCAGACCTTGGCACCCCAGATGTTTTCGAACTACATTTCCCATGATGCTCATGTATTCTGCAGTGTAGTTGAGCATCATGGAAAATGTAGTTCCAAAACATCTGGGATGCCAAGGTTCGCCATCACTGACATAGACCATCTCTAGGACTCACCCTACAGGCCGGATGACACCACAGCTCCGGCGCTCCATGCTCCTCATTCTCCACCTTCAGCTGCTGCCAGGTCCAGGGGGTTGTGTCCATATGGAGAAGCCAGGCATCCTTAAAGAGCTGCCACAGGACAGAATATATGATGAGATGTTATACACAGCTATCCATTAACTACAAGGATTATCTGGCATAATTTGGGTGAACAGTGATAATTTTGCGCATTTTAGAACATATCTTTTGGTCTAACCAGAACAATGCCCAATACACTGAACCCCTAATACTAAGCTAACCCATGCCCTGGCAAAAATATAACTAAACCCCAACCATATCTTTCCTTATCATGCTGTAAAGTGTCCCTAGCGAACGTCTTCAATACCGATCCTTGTGGTGGTAGATCCCCATCTAAAAAACTGTCGTCGCTCACACCTCACATTCAGGAGCGTACCCCAAGACCTTGTCACTACCTGTGGACTCCAAGCAGACGTCAATGCATTAGCAGTCACTGCTTGGAGTCCACAGGTAGTATAAAGCCTTGTGGTACCTCAACATCATCAGAGAGGGGCACGCTCCAGTAGGTGCTGCGTGGGCAAGGCGTGTGTGTGTTAGATGGGCATGGTGCTGGGGATCTACTGCTGGGAGCATGCATCCTAGAGTGACAACTCTGCGCCTGCACATGGAGCATGGTCATCAGAATACCTCTAGATTAATAAAAAAATAAAAACATTTTTAGTTTATAATTTTAGGTTTAGTTACACATTAATCCCTATTCTACTGAATACTCCCCTCATCTGATGTTAGGAGCCCCTACACAGATAGCATGCAGTCCCGAGGTTCCAGCAACAAAATAACTGACTTTGTCACTACTCTGGATGGTAGATGGCATGGCTGGGCAGCTGAAACAATGACCAGATGGAGGTCACAGAAGACGACAAGACTTCTGGCTCACCATTTCTGCTCTAATGTTCAGCACAGCGTCTACTCACAGCATTTGGTCCTCCGCAGCCGCCCAGGATGAGAATGGTCTCGTTGTCAATAACAATCTAAGAGGAGGAAGAGAAACCCGTTAAGACAGATGCAGGAATGAAATGTAATTAAAGTGTGAACACGAAGCGGAGAGAGTCACGGCACAGCAGAAGGGCCTGTGGGAGGCACTGGAAGTGGATTTGCAGAAAACAAAAAAAAGTTTAAGAAGCTCAGAATTCTTTTTTTTTCCCTGTGGAGTCTCAAGGAGAACGGCACATATGGCAGCTCTAACACATAAGAGGGTTTGCTGAGAGCTGGAGAGGTCATAAGATGAGTGACTTATACCTGAGATTGTCCCCCTCGGGGAAAAGGACACGTCCCAGAAATAACTGGCTTTGACCATGACCATTGCTCCATATCCAGTGCCCAGACGTCATTGCTCCTGTGAAAGACGAAGGTTATTAGAGCACATTCCGAAACAACTAAACATATAGGACGACATGAGATAGATAATCACAATCTGCTAACACCAAGGCTGTTATGCCAAAGTAATGCAAATCCTCGGACTCTGCCCAACCCCCCCACCCCGGGGAATGGTGGAATGGAGTGGAGGAAATGCAATACCTGCAGAGAATGGAGGAATTGAGCACAATGTTCAGCGATAACTACGAGAAATTTTTTGATTTTTTTTTTTTTTGCAGTATGGCCTCCGTGGATATCTTTGTGCATCCTCGGAGCTGAGGGAACTGGTTGAGGTGGGCTATATTGTTATTAAAAAAAAAAAAAGGGAGAAGGAGAAGTAGGGGTAGGTGCCATGGAATGGGGACGGGGGGGTGTGAGAAAGAGAAAAAAAATAATAAAAAAAATAAAAATAGACACTCCCTAACTCGAGTTTGCATGTTCTCCCTGTGCGGTTTTCCTCCCACACTCCAAAGGCACACTGGTAGGTTCATTGACTCTTGTGCAAATGGGCTCTAGTATATGTACGTATGTGAGATAAGGAGCTTAAAATCTAAGGTCCCTGAGGGCAGGGACTGATGTGAATGAGATAGAGGTGTGTGTGTGGCGCTGCATAAATGGACTGCGCTAGAGAAATACCTACAGTAATAATAATAATTTGTATAATAAGTGACGGATTTGCTTCTTATAAAGTTTAAAGTGGTTCTAAAGTCAGGTTTTTTTTTTTTTTTTTATCTGCATGCATTCTATGCAGAAGCCCCCTAATACTTACCTGAGCCCCATCTCAACCCAGCGATGTTGAGCGAGAGTCTCAGCTGTCCAGGACTCTCCCTCCTGATTGGCCGAGACAGCAGCGGGGCACCATCGGCTCCACGCTGCTGTCAAAGTCAGTGAGCCAATGAGGAGAGAGAGGGGGCGGCTCCGTGCCTGAATGGAAACACAGAGCAGCGGCTGGCACTTGGCAGGGAGGGAGGGGCCAGGAGCGCCAGTGAGGGACCCGAGAAGAGGAGGATCCAAGCTGCTCTGTGCAAATCCACTGCAAAGAGCAGGCAAGTAGAACATGTTTGTTTATATATTTTTTTTATAGCTTTACACTAAAATTAACAGAACATTCACAAAGTGATACTAAAGTGTTTTAAAAAAAATAAAATAATCTGCTACACCAACATGGAACATGATAGCATTTGTTGGTTTCTCCACACAGGAAAGAATAGCCAGGAACCCTGGAGACATATTGGGGGGGGGAGCATTACAGTGATGAGCACCTTTACAGACGATAAAAAAAAAGTGAACTTACATCTGCCGAGACCCAAGTGAGCCCCCGAAAACAATCATCTTGTCCCCGATAACGCAGGAGGAGTGGCCGGCCATGGGGGGAGGACCATGCGTGGTGACTATGCAGTTCCACCTGTAGAAGAACAGAGACAGCCAACAATCAGATATACAATATATGACTTGCTCTCCCCCTTATAGTGAGGGGAAAAAAGTATTTGATCCCCCGATTTTGTACGTTTGCCCACTGACAAAGAAACGATCGGTCTATAATTTTAATGGTCGGTTTATTATAACAGTGAGAGACAGAACAAAAATATCCAGAAAAACGCATTTTAAAGAAGTTATAAATTGATTTGCATTTTAACGAGTCAAATACTTATTTGAAAGCCAATCAGCAAGATTTCTGGCTCCCAGGTGTCTTCTATACAGGTAACAAGCTGAGAGTAATCTTAAAGGGAGTGCTCCTAATCTCAGCTTGTTACCTGTATAAAAGACTCCTGTCCACAGAATCAATCAGATTCCAATCTCTCCACCATGGCCAAGACCAAAGATCTGTCCAAGTATGTCGGGGAGAAGATTGTAGACCTACACAAGGCTGGAATGGGCTACAAGACCATCGCTAAGCAGCTTGGTGAGAGGGTGACAACAGTTGGTGGGATTATTTACAAATGGAAGAAACACAAAATAACGATCGATCTCCCTCGGTCTGGGGCTCCATACAAGGTCTCACCTCATGGAGGTTCAATGATCATGAGAACGGTGAGGAATCAGCCCAGAACTACACGAGAGAATGTTGTCAATGATCTCAGCTGGGACCATAGTCACCAAGAAAACAATCGGTAACACACTACACCATGATCGACTGAAATCCTGCAGCCCCCGCAAGGTCCTCCTGCTCAGGAAATCACATGTACAGGTCCGTCTGAAGATTACTAATGAACATCGAATGATTCAGAGGAGAACTGGGGGGAAGTGTTGTGGTCAGAGGAGACCAAAATCGAGCTCTTTGGCATCAACTCCCCGTGTTTGGAGGAGGAGGAATGCTGCCTATGACCCCAAGAACACCATCCCCCACCGTCATACATGGAGGTCCTATGACCCCGAGAACACCATCCCCCACCGTCATACATGGAGGTCCTATGACCCCGAGAACACCATCCCCCACCGTCATACATGGAGGTCCTATGACCCCGAGAACACCATCCCCCCACCGTCATACATTGAGGTCCTATGACCCCAAGAACACCATCCCCCACCGTCGTACATGGAGGTCCTATGACCCCAAGAACACCATCCCCCACCGTCATACATGGAGGTCCTATGACCCCAAGAACACCATCCCCCACCGTCATACATGGAGGTCCTATGACCCCAAGAACACCATCCCCCACCGTCATACATGGAGGTCCTATGACCCCAAGAACACCATCCCCCACCGTCATACATGGAGGTCCTATGACCCCAAGAACACCATCCCCCACCGTCATACATGGAGGTCCTATGACCCCAAGAACACCATCCCCCACCGTCATACATGGAGGTCCTATGACCCCAAGAACACCATCCCCCACCGTCATACATGGAGGTCCTATGACCCCAAGAACACCATCCCCCACCGTCATACATGGAGGTCCTATGACCCCAAGAACACCATCCCCCACCGTCATACATGGAGGTCCTATGACCCCAAGAACACCATCCCCCACCGTCATACATGGAGGTCCTATGACCCCAAGAACACCATCCCCCACCGTCATACCTGGAGGTCCTATGACCCCAAGAACACCATCCCCCACCGTCATACCTGGAGGTCCTATGACCCCAAGAACGCCATCCCCCACCGTCATATGTGGAGGTCCTATGACCCCAAGAACACCATCCCCCACCGTCATACATGGAGGTCCTATGACCCCAAGAACGCCATCCCCCACCATCATACATGGAGGAGACATTATGCTTTAGGGGTGTTTTTCTGCTAAGGGGACAGGACAATTTCACCGCATCAAAAGGGACGATGAACGGGGCCATGTACCATCAAATCTTGAGCGAGAACCTCCTTCCCTCAGCCAGGGCATTGAAGATGGGTCGTGGATGAGTATTCCAGCATGACAATGACCCAAAGGCAATTAAGGAGTGGCTCAAGAAGCAGATTAAGGTCCTGGAGTGGCCTAGCCAGTCTCCAGACCTTAATCCTATAGAAAATATGTGGAGGGAGCTGAAGGTTCGAGTTACCAAATGTCAGCCTGTTCGGCTCATCCTTAGTGCTGAATACATGGAAAACTACAATACACCACAATATCTGCATTACCAGTTCTTGGAAGGGGAGTATGTGTGGATCTCATCAAAAAATCGTTCTGGCTGATGTAAGGGGTACGGGCTGGGGCGAGTCCAACCACCAAAGAGAACCAGCAGCTCCTTGTAGACAACCAGGGTGGCCCCGGCCTTGGGGGAGGGGTAGGAACCTACCAGGGGAAAAAAAAAAAAAAAAATGAATAAATCAAACAAGAGACATTACAGACTGCTGCAAATATACCTTACTACTTAAAGTGTCACTAAACCCACACCATAAAAAACGATGAATAAATGGTGTATTCCATGCTGGTCATACTCACTAAGTCACTATGAGATTCCATTTCTGTATTCGGCAAAAATCCTGGTTGATCCTGCTGCTCTCTCTCTCCCTCCTGTCCATGTCCCCCATTCAGCTAGGGATTTTGCAGAGCGGTGTTGGCATCTCTGCACATGCTCAGTTTTCAGAGAGTTTCTATGCTGACCATTTCCTCCCCATCACATCAGAGCAGCCTATGTGACCATATAGAGTCACACATGTGGGCGTATACACAGTGATAAATCCCCTCCCTCCCTCCTCCTCCATGCCCACTAACCAGCTAAACAATTGGGGGGGGGGATATTATAGGTAGATTGATGGAGGCTTCTCCTCCCTCTTATTCTAAGACACAGGCTGGAGGGGCGCGACAGACTGACTGGCAGAAATCCACCCACACCATGTTTGCTTTCAGTAGTAAGAAGAGCCGGCAGAACTAATCCTTGAAGTGTCGTTTATTGGTACATCAGAGTGACAATAAAACAAAGCTGACGCGTTTCGGCAATAGCCTTCGTTGCTACAACTAAGGTTATTGCCGAAACATGTCAGCTTTATTGTCACTCTGATGTACCAATAAACGACACTTCAAGTATTACAGTTTTGCCGACTCTTCTTACTACTGTTGCACTGGAGTGTGCTGGGACACATCGAGCCTCGGCACCTGTGAGTGGACCTGGTGTATGGATTGAGTTGTCCCTGCAGAGAGCGCTGTTACCTACCTTCTTTTCCAAGTTTGATTTCAAATATAAAAATGTGTATGGCTATTTAAAACAGTTTGATATTTATTTTTACTCTGCATTCCAAAGGCTGTTTTTGTTTTTTATTCTGATCATGTGACCAGCAGCAGAGGACTAGAAGCTCTTCCTGCCTATGTTTCCCTGCATACAGGCTGAGAGAGAGCCGGGTCATGTGACAGCTGGACATCCAATAGGAAAAATGGGACTTGGTATTTTTATTCTAGTTAAAATAAATTACAGAGCCGTCAAAGGGTCTGGAGGATCTTAGTTATGAGGAAAGGTTGTGAGAACTGAACTTATTCTCTCTGGAGAAGAGACGCTTGAGAGGGGATATGATTTCAATGTGTAAATGCTGGACTATATCTCTTCCCCTACACAGTCCCCCCCCCCCCCCCCCCCTTCAGTTAGAACACACACTGAGGGAACACATTAACCCCTTGATCGCCCCACCTAGTGGTTAACCCCTTCACTGCCAGTGACATTTATACAGTAATCAATGCATTTTTATAGCACTGATCATTGTAAAAATGCCAATGGTCCCAAAAATGTGTCAAAAGTGTCCGATGTGTGCGCCATAATGTCGCAGTCCTGATAAAAAATCACAGATCGCCGCCATTACTAATAAAAAAAATAAATAAATAATAAAGATGCCATAAAACGATCCCCTATCGTAGACACTATAACTTTTGCGTAAACCAATCAATCAATATGAGCTTATTGCGATTTTCTCTTACCAAAAATATGTAGAAGAATACGTATCGGCCTAAACTGAGGCAAAAAAAAAAAATATATATATATATATTTTTTTTTTTTTTTTTTTTTGGGGGATATTTATTATAGAAAAAAAGTAAAAAAAATATTGCGTTTTTTTCAAAATTGCCACTTTTTTGGTTTATAGCGCAAAAAAAAAAAAAAAAAACCAGAGGTGATCAAATACCACCAAACGAAAGCTCTATTTGTGGGGTAAAAAAAAAGGACGTCAATTTTGTTTGGGTGCAACATCGCACGACCGCGCAATTGTCAGTTAAAGTGGCGCAGTGCCGAATCGCAAAAAGTCCTCTGGTCAGGAAGGGGGGGGGGGGATCTTCCGGGGTTGAAGCAGTTAAACTTAAACTACATAGAGGGTTCTTTACTGTAAGAGCGGCAAGGATGTGGCATTCCCTTCTCAGCGGGGAGCATCGATAGTTTCAAGAAACGATTAGATAATCACCTGAGCGACCGCAACATACAGAGATATACAATGTAATACTGACATATAATGTGGGTTGGACTTGTGTCTTTTTTCAACCTCACCTACTATGTAACTATGTACATACAGAAATAGAAGGGGCGATGTACATTACACAGTGTGTGTTTAGTATCACTAACTCTGGGGGAGAAAAAAAAAAAAACACACAACCCCCCCCCACACACACACACACACACACACACACGAACACAGAACTTTATACAGCAAATGAGCCTAATCAACATCAATTTGTAGATCAGTGGGGGGGGGGGGGGGGGGGGGGTCATGCTGTGTCTCTGACCACCCCCTCAACTGCAACCTATCCTCCGCCCCACCCCCACCATGCAAATAGTGCTTGGTGGAGTTCTCCTTTAAATACAGTCTATTGTTTTTAGAGCGGAGTAAAGCAATTATGTAACCCGTGTCACATGACAACCAGCACGACCAATGCCAAGCCTTTGGTAAACAACTCCATTGTCATTACAGCTACAAAGAATAGTCTGGAAAGCAAAAATAAAAATTAAGTACAGTGCTATGTTTAGAAAGAAAGTGAAAAGCAGCCAACACACCTATAGACTCAAGGCAGAAAAAAAAACAAAAGAAACAAAAAAGTGTGGTGCTATATATCACATCCACAGCCGTGTGTATTACAATAAAAACATATAAAAATAGTGAATACTACCAAAAAATGTATGATCATAAAATGGATAGTGTCAAATAATTAATCAATGTTGATCTATATATAAAGTAAATACACAATAATGCTTAATCATCAGATGTGCCAGTGATTGGTAGAAACCCGTGCTGGTTCCATGAGCCAGACACCAAACATAAAAAACATAAAACTTTAAAAGTCCATAAAAAATGTCTAGAAAAATAGTGAAGAAAACATCAGAGTTCAAAGGGGGTGATGCATGGCCAGATGGTATTCACAGAATTTTAGTCGCACCAAATCTGGCGAGTGGGCAGAAGGGAAACCACAAGTGTGCATAGATTGTACATCAGTGCCGGGGCCAACACCAGGAGTAGAGGAGGCTTACCGGAAAAAATTGACCTGAAATGGCGTACGCCAGACAAGTCAAAAAAGCATAATAACCACTGGTTCTGGGAAATGCGTCTTGTCAGATGTCATCAACAGATGATGGAAAGAAAAAGGGGGGTCTGCACGGCTTCCTCTCCCATAGGTAATCCAGCATACGCCAAACGTGTAGTTTCATATGCCATGCAAGGAGCAAACAAAACTCACATAGCGTAATAACGTTTTAAAACACTATTTTATTAAAATAATAAAAAACAAACTCACATTTGGAAGAACGAAACAGAGCTCAAATATCAAATAGCGGCGATCCGTGAGGGGTCCACCCGACATGTTTCAGCTAAGGAATAGTCTGCACTACAAGATCACATACACACCATGACATTATGACCACCCACCATAACCCCTCCAGGCATGGACCCCACTAGTCCTCTGAAGGTGTCGCTGTGGTATCTGGCATCTAGCTGTCAGTAGCAGATCCTTTAAATCCTGTAAGTTGGGACCTCTATAGATCAGAATCCCCCCCCCAGCACATCCCCAGATGTTTGTTTGGACTGAGAACTGGAGAATTGAGGCCAAGTCAACACTTGACTCATTGGGTTCGTCAAACCATTCAGTGCAGGGTGGCAGGGGGCATCATCTTTCTGAAAAGAGGGCACTGCCATCAGGGAGTACGTTTTCCATGAAGGGGTGTACTTGGTCATCAACAATGCTTGAGGTAGGTGGAATGTGTCAAGTAACATCCACATGAATGGGAGGAGTAAAAGGTTTCCTAGCTGTGGACACGGGTCAGTCTGGGCGCCCGAACCCGTCTGCGACTACACAGCCCCCAACACAACAAACTGTTATCCACCCAAACTTTAGTGACAACATGTTGCCTAATATATCCCACCTACTCCCAGACGTCATGGTAACCGATAATCAATATCATCACTTAACCTGTCAGTGGTCATAATGTTATGGCCGATCGGTGTGTGTGTATATATATATATATATATATATATATAAACATTTTTCCTTAACAAGGCCTCAGTGAGTGAGAAAAGCCTCCAGACATTCCTTGGCTGCAGCACAAACTCCTAGGAATCCACAAAGAATCACCATGAACTTCCCTGACGCCAGCCATCAATGGGAAAAATTCCTGCCAGCTTCCCACGGGACTCCCGGGCACCAAAACGTATACGTGAGTGGTATGTATATACTGACGAGTTCCTCTCTGTAATATCGGGCCTCCGGGGGGGGGGGGGGGGGGGGGGACATTTACTAAAACTGGGAGGATGCATGAACAAGCCGATTGGCTCCCATCCACAGCTCCACCAAATTTTGCACTCTCCAGTTTTAGTAAATCAACCCCTTGGGGTGTGTACAGTTTACATTGACACTACAACCCCCCCCCCGAGTGAAAGGTGTCCAGGTATAAGGATTTGCAGACATTGCATTATATCTCTGTATAAACACTTGTCGATTGGGCCCATAGTAAAAATACAATATATTTTTTTTTTTTCCCCAAGATTCTTTTTATTTATTTCAGAAAAAGAAAAGTTACATATCAGAGCCTCTGGGCATTCACAATAGTTGTCTGACTTAAAGTGATTGTAAACGATCATTTTTTTACATAAACAAACATGTCATACGTGCCTCCACTCTGCAGCTCGTTTTTGGCCCCGAACCTCCTCTTCTGGGGTCCCCCGGTGGCTCTTGCGGCTCCTCCCCGCATCAGATAACCCCCTAAGAGGAGCTCTCTCCTGAGGGGGTTACCTTGTGGACACACTTCCTAGTCCAGCATTTTCGTCCACAGACACGAATGCCGGACTCGGCCCCGCCCCCCCCCAGCGCCCGCATTATTGGATATGATAGAAAGCAGCGGGAGCCAATGGCTGCGTTGCTATCAATCTATCCAATCATGAGCCAGGACCCTGTGGAGAGAGGGAGAGCGCGTCCCTGCCGAAGAGATGAAGAGGCTCAGGTAAAAGGGGGGGGGGGGGGCTCTGGGGGGCCAGTGACTGCCAGGTGTTCTCTCACCTTAATGCATAGGATGCATTAAAAAACATGAGGGTTTACAACCCCTTTAAATAGCGGGGGTATGGCAGCAGCTAGCCGCCATATCCCTGGTATTTTTTTTACTATAACCGATTCTTTCATATAAAAAAAGTGGTCCTGCGGGCAGATTTGCCGCAGGATCAATTTTAGAAGCGGCAGAAGGGGTGCCCCCCTTCCCAGTCGTTCCGAGGCCTACCTGACCGATCGGAGGAAGCCCAGGAGCAATCCGACATTGGCGGTAGCTGGGAATTGAGAAGATTGAGGCCAATATGGCTACCACTCCTCTCTATGCCCTTCGGAGGACCAGAGCACCCTATGCCCTTATTTCTATTACAAAGAAGGATGACAAGAGGAATAAAAGGGATACAAATGAATGGGACAGTAGAAAAAAAATAAAAAATTTAAAAGCACCCCATCCCCTCCACGCTCGCACGCAGAAGTGAACGAATACACAAGTCGCGTCCGCATATGTAAACGGTGTTCAAAACACACATGTGATGTATCGCTGTGAATGTTAGAGTGAGAGCAAAAATTCTAGTACTAGAATACCTCCAACACTAAACATGTAACCTGTAAAACATTTTTAAATTGTCACCTACGGAGATTTTGTGCAGTTTGCCGTTATTCCATGAGTGTGCGCAATTTTAAAGCGTGGCCTGTTAGGTATTCATTTACTCTGAGTAACATCTTTTATATTTTATCAAAAATTGGGTTATCGATGGTGTTTTTCTGCATTAATATTCATTAAAGTGTATTTATAAAAAAACATTTAAAAAATTTTTTTTTTTAAAATGCGTTTGGAAGACCACTGTGCAAATACAGCAAAACAAAATATTGCAACAATCACCATTTTATTCTCTAGTGTGTCTGCAAAACAAAACAAAAAAACCAAAACAGAAAAACGAAAAAAAAATGTATATAATGTTTGGAGGTTCCAAGTAATTTTTTAGCAAAAAATTCTGATTTAAACAAAAAAGTTGTGGAAGATGCCTGGTCTTCAAGTGGATGACATCCCGGAATGATTTTAGAAGAATGTGCAAGTGTGGGAAGAATCGAGCGTGAACAATTGTCGGGGGGTCTGGGGGGCATAATCAGGGAGGGGGGTGAATACCGACCCCCCCCCATACACAGATCTGGAGTCACTGGTCCCAAAAGATTCCCAGCAGCACACTCCAGGACTGAGGGGTCTCCCTGGTCCCTGTACAATCCATGAGTTCACCACAATAACCCCCCCCTGACCCCACAGACAACCCATTCATTCTTTACATTGAACAATCCGAGTTTAATCTATAGGATGACATCTGCTCCGGGGGACAGGATACACCACTTCCTGGAGACTCCATACTGCTAGCGAAGAATTCCCACACTCTCCTTCCTGGTGAACCGGGATATTCTTCTCCTATAAATAAGTGAATGGGGACGGGAATCATGGGAGAAAGACGAGGCTCAGGACTGCAGGGGAGCGTCAATAAATCCTCTCCGGTATAAAGCCTCCACTAGAACCAGCACTGTGCCCACGGTGCTGCCCCCTGCAGCTGGGTTCTAGGCGGGGTTTTCCCCCAAGCTGCTGCCAATGTGTGAGAAGGACACCTGAGCATGTTAGAACGGCAGCATCTGGGCATCCTTCCAGGCTGCAATGAGCTCATCGATGAGAAGCTGCCTATGGCCTTGTCCTAGAAGGAGAGAGCTGGGTGGGATGGTGGCGGGGCCCCACCCGTGGGATACCTCTGTGCAGCACATTCTCAGGACAAGAACTGGGAATTTCTCATTACTGGAGAGAAGAATCTGGCTGCAGAACGATGAAAAAAAAACCCAGCAATTTCTCTCATTACTGTACCAGCCTGTCAGCTGCACTCGCTATAAAGGAACCTGCAGGCTCAGCCCGGAATATACCATGTCTGTATATGGAAAAAGTGCAATAGTTCTACTCCATCAGCCTGGGGAGGACACTCTGCCCTCAGCTGTGGGGACCCGCAAGTATTAATATACTGCCAACAATGGCAAATCAGCCTGCTCTTATATTACCAGGGACCCCTGACCCCCAAAATGAGGTCATCTCAGCCTGTCCATTCACCCCGGGAGAAAAACTGCACTCCATCACCCTCTACAGAGTGATGTGCGCTACGCGAAATATATATATATATACCTATACCGTATTTATCGGCATATAACACGCACCCCAAGTTTAGGAGGGAATTCTAAGGAAAAAAACTTTTAGGAATAAAGTTTAAGGAAGAAAAACTTACATTAAAATGCCCATCAATGCAGCGTTATCGGTGTCCATCTGCAGCCTTGCTCCAGTGTCTATTGCAGCCTTGTCAGTGTAGCTTTGCCCCAGTGCAGAATTGTCAGTGCAGCTTTGCCCCAGTGTCCAGTGCAGCCTTGCCCCAGTGCAGCCTAGTGTGATCGCCGCGATCCCTGCCGACATACACAGCCGTGTGTAAATTCAAATATGGCGCTGAGACTGCAGGGACTCGGCGGAGCCGAGATAGGTCCAATGGCGGGACTGGGCGGGACTGTAAGCGGCGCCGAGAAAAGCCGAGGACTCTCGGGTATGTGTATCTCGGCTCCGCCGAGTCCCTGCAGTCTCGGCGCCATATTTGAATTTACACACGGTTGTGTATGTCGGCGGCACACAAAATTGGCGGGAATCGGCCTATAACACGCACCCACAATTTTCCCCTGATTTTCAGGGGAAAAAAGTGCGTGTTATATGCCGATAAATACGGTATTTATTTTTTTAAATATAGATCAGTTTTTTAGACACAAAAAAAATGTAAATAAAAAGAAATCTGAGGCCCCTTTCACACTTTTATGACCTGAACGTCACACAACTTGAAGCAATGCCCGTTTAATCTTGAGGCGAGTCGGGGCCAGAGCGAGTCGGGGCCAGAGCGAGTCGGGGCCAGAGCGAGTCGGGGCCAGAGCGAGTCGGGGCCAGAGCGAGTCGGGGCCAGAGCGAGTCGGGGCCAGAGCGAGTCGGGGCCAGAGCGAGTCGGGGCCAGAGCGAGTCGGGGCCAGAGCGAGTCGGGGCCAGAGCGAGTCGGGGCCAGAGCGAGTGGTACTCGTTGGAAATCAAGGGGTATGACTTTGCAGTCCCAAATCGCAGGACAAGTCGCACAAGTGTGAAAGGGGCCTTACACTGATGGACCGATCGGGTCCACCTGTCCGTTTTTCAGGCGGACCCGATCGATCAGACACCTTATTGCTTTCTATGGAGAGACCGATGTCAATGGACATGTGTTCGTTTACACCCACTGGCATCAGATCCTGTCCACTAAAAACAGAGGGATGGAGATCTCTTCCCCATCTGCCTGGCGGATCGGATGACAGTCGGTCCATTTTCGTCCGACAGCCCGATAGACAGCAGTGGGCCGTGTTCACTTTGCATCAAGAGACATGGACCTGTCATCCGCCTGCTCAGCAGGGGATCAACAGAGAGGCACAAACATGGCGGAGATCCACTCACCCGAGGCCAAGGGCCGGATCCATTCCTTGCTATTCAGGTCAAGCCGCCATAGGTCATTGAATGCGGCGTTACAGCTACTCTGAGTGCAGCCGCCAAACACATACATCGACTGGTTGGAGTCGTAGTAACATGCACCTGAGCGGGAAACAAGAGGACACGTCATACACAACATTCACCGACACGGAGCATAAAAAAAAGATGGTACTTACCGAGAATAATACATTTCTACCTTCTTATTAAAGTGCTTTTAAAGGCTGAAGGTTTTTACCTTCATGAATTCTATGCATGAAGACAAAACACCTCCCTAATACCAACCTGAGCCCCATTCTCCATCCAGCAATGTGCACGAGAGCAGCTGCTTTCCCGGCTCTCTTCCCTCCTCACTGGCTCAGAGACAGCAGTGGGAGCCATTGGCCATTGGCTCCCACTGCTGTCAATCACAGCCAGTGAGGAGGGTGTGTGGGGAAGGGGCAGCTAAGCCACGCTGTTTGTCAATTGCAGGGACATCCTTGCCCAATTACCCAGCACTTTCTTCCTGCTCCCCCCCCCCCCCCCCCCCCCCTTCCCAATCTCTGTATACATATCTGAGCCAACAATACAGGTCTAGAAAGCACTCTGCAGATACAATTGGCTTCCACCTGCCAAGGGGAGGGCAGCAACACCTCCTCCAGCAAGATTCTGGGGAATACCCAGTGAGCCCATTATGGTGAGGAGAAGCTTGCAGTGTTTTGTAGTATCTTCTGCAGAGATCTGAGAGATTCCCCGAGATCTCATCACAAACTGACATCGGTCAAATTCAGTATATCTACTGCATGGGTGCTCAACCTGCAGCCCTCCAGCTGTTGCAGAACTACAAGTCCTATGAGGCATTGCAAGCCACTAAAAGTTAGGAGCATTACTCCTGAAGGAAGAGGAATTATGAGACTTGTAGTTACGCAACAGATGGAGGTCTTTTTTGTTCTACGGGTTTTATTTCTTTGCTGCATTTTACATTGGAGCGGGGGGGGGGGGGGGGGGATTTACTAATGGGAACTTTCTGCCAATGCCGTTTTCACCAGAGATTATAAGCCCCACCAGGGTCACTTACTGTGTGAGAAGCGCTGGGTGATCGGGGTCCCGGGATAAGGATATGTTCGGCTCTCCCATTGGATATTCCCATCTTGGACCGCTTTAATAAATCCATGATAACACTGATGAGCGACCCCTAGTGGTAAAAACACAGGCATGTTAGGAGGAAGAGAGGAGCACCTACCTTTCCCTAAACACTGTCCTTTCAATTTGAGCATTGATAGAATATACTGCTTATTAAAAAGTATAAAAGTTCTGGCTAGAGAGAGTGGAGAGGGATTAGAACCCCTTCCAGTGGAGACACTAGGTTCTGGTGACAACCAGAGATGTCCTTACTTTGGAGGAAATTTCTCTCACTTCCTGTTTTGGCTACAAGACACGAAGGGAAGTCTTTTCATTGAGATATAGATGGCCAAAAAAAAAAAACCCAACCTCACAGTTGTTATCACCCTCCCTTACTCCATCCAAAAAGGAAAAGAAAAAAAAGTTTTCCCTATTGTTCTACTTTAAAGATGTTGTAAACCCTCAAGGTTTGCATTCTATGCATTAAGGTGAAAAACCTCCTGTGCTGCAGCTGCCCCCCAGAGCCCCCTTTTACTTACCTGAACCCGGTCTTTCCAGCGATGGGGACAAGTACACCAGTTCCAGCCGATGTCTCAGGTCCTGATTGGATAGACTGATAGCAGTGCAACCATTGGCTCCCACTGCTGTCAATCAAATCCAATAAACGCAGGAGCCGGGGGGGGGGGGGGGGGGGGGGGGGTCAATTCCTGCTGTCTGTGTCAATAGACACAGCAGCAGGATACGGGAGCTCACCTGCATGAGTGACCCCGAGGGAGAGCTCCTCTCCAAATGGGGCACTAGAGGAGGAGCACCTCTGAGGGACCCCAGAAGAGGAGGATCGGGTCCACTTTGTGCAAAACCAACTGCACAGCAGGGGTAAAGTATGACATGTTTGTTTTTGGTTTTAAAACCTGAACCTTTAGTTATACTTTAAAGAAGAACTCTGGGCAAATATTTTATTTTTCCCCATTCAGATGGGGTTGTGCCTGCCCTGCATGGGTTAACTACTCATTTTGTCCAGGGGCGCAAGGAAAAGTTATATACTCATCCCAACCTATCGATCCTCTGGAAAATAGAGCTCCCCCACGTCCAGCAGTGGACGGTTCCTCCCATCCCCATGTCCAGAGCCCGTCTATAGGCATGACGAAGTCAGGAACAGTCCATTCACAAGACCACTAATGTGCGGGGAGGATGGGGTGGGGGGGCAGGAGCGATGGAAACCCGTCTTGCGCTTGGATTGGCGAATTAGGGAAGCACATCTCCGCTCTCTTCAAAACAGACAAAAACAAGCAGTTAACCCATTCAGGGCAGGCACAGCCTCACTGCATGAGAGAATAAAAAAAATTTGCTCAGAGTTCCACTTTAAAGAAAACCTGTGTGCAGGGAGATGCTGATCTCTCTGAAAAATGCTTATTGCCTGGCTTCCATACTTTCCTCCCCAAGCATGGAAACTGCTGGAGAATTTTCAGGAGGAGAAGTCAGGATCAATGGCCCATATACAGGAGAATATATATATATATATATATATATATAAGAAATAACAGCACCAAGTGCCTCACACTGCAGCAAAATCACCAACTAGTAAGGAATTAATAGGCTGCGTTGTCAATAGTATCAGTACTCAGGCCAGAAAAAAACAGAAGCTTCACTTTGCCCGAGAAAGGTCCTCTTTCGCATTACACTGATCTAAGCGCTACGTAAACTGTTGGCGCTATATAAATCCTGTATAATAATCTGCACTGCAGCAGTACGCGGGGGATATAAAGTGAATATTTAGCAGAGACCGATGTATATCAAAGCTGAATAATGTAAACAGACGGCGGGAACGGCGATATCTGCAGTGAAAAAAAAAACAAACAATCGGAGTATTTGTGTCTGGAAGCGATCCCGCTATCACTATACCATACATGGTCATACAGCCAGACCCCGGCCTTCCAGCCATAAGACATCTCACAGGAAAAAATAAAAAATAAAGCCAAAAAAAAAAAAAAAAAACGGTAAACGGTTCAGAATTCTAAGGAGAGGGGGGAGGGTCTAATAATCCTGATTGATGTAGAATGAGGATAGGGAACACAGCATTACCCCCCAGAGAACGAGATCTATGACTGCGCCCCCCCCAACGACTTCACCCCACTTCCACTCACTGACCGGGAAGTGCGCCCTCTACACACAACAGCCAGGCTGACAGCATTTTCAGGAGGAGCGGTCACCAATGGCTGACTCCCGCCCCCCCCCCCCCATCTCCACTTGCAGTAAAATATTAAAATCACATTACCACACCAAGTCACTGACAGAGGGCAGAAACGCTAGTAGCTGGGTGACACGTGTGTGAGAGTATATACAGTATATATAATTTTATCTCTAGATCATCTGTCTGCTCCCCTCCCCCCTTTTTTTGGCACATTGCTCCTGGACTCTGTCCAGTAATGATATATTTAGCTGAATCCAGGACAGTACAAGGACATCATGGAACCGCACTCCACCAATTATCTACAACATTCATCAGATTACAAAGCAAAAATCTTAAATAAATAAAAAAATCTCCAGAAGTACGGCATCTGTGGATATCGGGAAATAAATGGAGATAGAAGAAGGATGGACGGGCATCTATCTACAAACCTCCATGTGTGGTGACAAGTGGCGGGCCGCTCCGCTCATTCCCGAGCATTGTGGTTGTTGGTCCATCTACAGCCCCTCTAAGGAGCAAAGAGCCAACATAAGACCGATATATATGCCAAAAGTACACCGGAACACAAAACTTAGAGCCAAGCCCTGGACACAAAATACTCACCAAAAACATATTGCTCAAATCACATTCCTTTGCAAACCAAGATATTACCTAGCAAGAGTAATAATGACATCACTGTGCAGAAAAGAGCTGTAGGAGGGGCCCAGCAGGCCCCACCCACTACAAGATGCCTGCAGAAAACTACAGGAGGGGGTAGAGACCAGACCAATCACCCTGCAGAAGAGGGGGGATGGCAGAACAGCGAGGGGGGCCTGGCAGGCTCCACCCACTACAGAAAACTACAGGAGGGGGCAGAGACCAGACCAATCACCATGCACAAGAAGGGGGGGGGGGGGGGGAACAGGGAGGTGGGCAGCAGCCCCCCCCCCCCCCCCCAACACTTACCTGAGGTCCCTCTCCGTCCACGAGGGTCTCAGCCGTCCGAGATTCTCCCTCCTGATTGGCTGAGAGACAGCAGCGGCGCCATTGACTGCTGCTGCTGTCAAAGTCAGCTAGCCAATCAGGGGAGAGAGGGGGCAGGCCGGGTCGGGGGGTCCGTGTCTGAATGGACACAGAGCTGTGACTCGGCTCGGATGCCCCATAGCAAGCGGCTTGCTGTGGGGAGCAAAGGACAGGAGGGAGGGGCCAGGAGCACAGAAGAGGGACCCGAGAAGAGGAGGATGCGAGCTGATCTGTGCAAATCCACTGCAACAGAGCAGGTAAGTATAACATGTTTATTATTTTTATAGGGGAAAAAAACAAAAAACAAAAAAAAAAAAAAGAAAAAAAAGAAAAAGGAGGAGACTTTACAATCACTTTAAGGCCGGTGTGAACTGTAGCGGTAGTTCCTGTTGCAGTAAATCTAACTGCCGAGAACAGGAAGTGCCGCTACAATTCGCAGCGGCCTTAATGTGTATGTAGCCCTAGGCCGTCGTGTGGGCGCGCACGCGAGCTTCGCGAGTAGGATCGCGGGTCCCACGGACTCGATGTCCGCGGGGATAGTCTCACGGAGAGGAAGAACCGGGAGATGCTGATGTAAACAAGCATCTCCCCGTTCTGACTAGTGACAGGATACTGATCACAGCTCCTTGTGATCGGGAGCTGTGATCATTTTAGCGTCACTCGTAGCCACGCCCCTCAACAGTTAGAGTCACTCCCTAGGACACACTTAACCCCTCCCTAGCCCCCTAGTGGTTAATCCCTTCACTGCCAGTGTCATTTTGACAGTAATCAGTGCAATTTTATAGCACTGATCGCTGTATTAATGCCGATGGTCCTAAAAATGTGTCAAAATTGTCCGCCATAACGTCGCAGTCACGGAAAAAATAAAATAATTGCAGATCGCCACCATTACTAGTAAAAAAAAAAAAAAAAAAATATATTACTAAAAATGCCATAAAACTATCCCCTGTTTTGTAGACGCTATAACTTTCGTGCAAACCAATCAAACGCTTATTGCAATTTTTTTTACCAAAATTATGTAGAAGAAGAATACGTATCGGCATAAACTGAGGAAAAAAATCATTTATATTTTTTGGGGATTTTTTTTATAGCAAAAAGTAAAAAATAATGTGTTTTTTTCAAAAGTGTCGCTCTATTTTTTTTTTTTTTTATTTCAGGTACTTATATAGCGCCATCAATCTATGCAGCACTTTACATATACATTACTGTACATTCACATCAGTCCCTACCCTCAAGGAGCTTACAATCTAAGGTCCCCAACTCACATTTACACACACTAGGGACAATTTAGACAGGATCCAATTAACCTCCCAGCATGTCTTTGTAGTGTGGGAGGAAACCGGAGTACCCGGAGGAAACCCACACAGGCACAGGGAGAACATGCAAACTCCAGGCAGGTAGTGTCGTGGTCGGGATTCGAACCAGCGACCCATTTTGCTGCTAGATGAAAGTGCTACCCACTACACCACTGTGCAGCCTCCAGGACGTCAATTTTGTTTGGGAGCCACGTCACACGACCGCACAATTGTCAGTTAAAGCGACGCAGTGCCGAATTACAAAAAGTTCTCTGGTCTTTGGCCAGCCAAATGGTCCGGGGCTGAAGTGGTTAAGCAATGTTCGTGTAATGTTGAGGTCTAGGGACCTCAAGTCGCCTCAAAGTCGGACCAAAGTAGTACAAGGACTACTTTGAAGTTGCACAGATACGAATGGTACTCATTGAAAATCAGTCCCAAGTGTGAAATGGGCCTAATGAAGCCTGAACAAATAAAACGGCCCATTCTGCATAAAAAAACAAAAAAAAAAAATGGTTTGACCTTTATGCCTAAGGCTCAACCCTGTACAGAAAAAACAAAAAAAAAAAAAAAAAAAAAAAGATCCCTTGCGGTGGGACAGTGTAGGGGCCCTTTCTGTCCAGGGTAGAGGAGAAAACAGTACTTATCTGATCCTTAGCTCCCCCGGCAGGTAGTGTCCCCCCCCCATGATGACTGTCCCTAGGCAACTTCACATCCAGAGCAGGGCTATGGACCCTGCTCTGGTCGTAAGGATAATCAGGACCCTTGTCCACAAGACAGGTGCAGAAGCTGACGGGACCACCTCTAGCTGCGGGGAGGAGCAGAGGATGTATATCTCCTTTTATTGTTCCCCAAGACATAGACAACATTTTTTTTAGCCAGGTGTAAACACCTGCAAAAAATAAATAAAAAATGTATAGACTGCATGTCTAGGGCTCGGTGGGGGGGGGGGGGGTCACCAAACTGTGGCCCTTTGCTAGACTTTATCTGGCCCTAGGGGCACCACCCCTCCCACTGACATGAACATGGGGGCACCATTTCCTCCACCGATAGCAAAGATGGGAACAGCTTTGTCTCTAACTGGCCACCAACCCTAAGGCCATGTTTACTCTCCCCGATGCTGGCCCAGGACATTTCTACCCCACTGGCCACAATCTGCCCCCCCCAAAGTAACAGTAAACTGGCCCTTTGCTTGAACATGTTGGAGACCCCTGGTCTAGGGGGAACAAAACAAGGAGATATACTCACTTCCGCTCAGTACTGTACAAGAGCAATTACCCTTGTAGTGCCACATTGCAAGGGATCTTTTTTTTTTTCTATCTGCCCTGAGTTGGGCTTTAATAAGACTTCTGGTCACAGGACATTCCCCTCCACCTACCTTTGATGAGCCGGTACCACTGCTTGCACACCAAGGCTGCGGTCTTATGCTCCTGATAGGGGGACAGGAAGGACAGGATGTACTCCAGCACCTCCTCCGGCAGCTCGCACATCGATCGGTTGTGTTTGCTCAGTTCAGGCTGAGCGTGTGGCTCCACGTCCTGCTCCATCGTCCCGTCTACTGCGCCCTCTCCGTCAACCGCCATAAATGCGTCATCTTCACTCTCAGAGGAGCTGGCCATGGCATTCCACACACGTCCTGAATGGGGAAAAAAAAAAAAAGAGGTTTGTCATAAAAATAATCACCTGATCTTACCATAGAAAATGTACATTTGCTGGAACATGTGGGAGAGCTGGAAACATCACAGTGGACTCTGCCCGATATTCGAACACAACTACACGATCGTTCAGATGAGGAATGGAGGATTTTATGCTAAAAGTGAACTTCACATTTGAATAAAGTAATAGGGGAAATATTCCACACAGGATAATACCGAGATTATTTATGGAGACTGAAGCTTAGAGAAGGAAAGACGACCCCCCCAGCCGGTCTTTACAGGCAATGAATGAACCCCCTCGCTGTCCCCATTCTCACAGTTCTCAGAAGTAAAGGCCGTGAGATCCCTTCTTGTGGTTCCATCCTGACACCGGAGTCTACAGAGACCAAGTAATACGAATGGAGGCAAACCGGGGTCAGTACACCCTCACCCGCCTATAAAAAATAAAAGCACCGGTGACGGTACGGGGCGACGCGTCTCTTCCCGGCACATCTCAATAAATGCAGAGGACCGATCGCCCAACCGTCAGCACAGCTGAGCTCAGTGGAAGGAACGCCGGAAACACAAGACGCCACTCAATACTTATTTATCACCAACATTAACGCTGCCAGATTAATAGTCTTTGCAGCAAACTGTCCGGATCTTTCCCTCAGTCATCTACAGGCAGACGATGAAACACACAGCAATAATCCAGACACAATCGATCATTGTCCTCTCATAAAATGACAGAAAATATGTCACCTCACCACCCCCAGAGAAGACACCACATTTCTCAGCCAGCCAAAAGCTGATGATTTGCTAGCAATATAATGAAAAATTCTTACAAAAGTTGCTATCCTTTACCTTAGGGTAAAAAAATGTAAAAAAATGACCACGTATTGGTGATGCTGCCCCGGCGATGACCCACAGGCACCTGCCCCCCCCGGCGACGGCACACGGGCACCTGCCCCTCCGGCGACGGCCCACGGGCACCTGCCCCCCCGGCGATGGCCCACGGGCACCTGCCCCCCCGGCGACGGCCCACGGGCACCTGCCCCCCCGGCGACGGCCCACGGGCACCTGCCCCCCCGGCGACGGCCCACGGGCACCTGCCCCCCCGGCGACGGCCCACGGGCACCTGCCCCCCCGGCGACGGCCCACGGGCACCTGCCCCCCCGGCGACGGCCCACGGGCACCTGCCCCCCCCCGGCGACGGCCCACGGGCACCCGCCGCCCCCCCCCCCCGGCGACGGCCCACGGGCACCCGCCGCCCCCCCCCCCCCGGCGACGGCCCACGGGCACCTGCCCCCCCCCCCCCGGCAACGGACCACAGGCACCCGCCCCCCCCCCCCCGGCAACGGACCACAGGCACCCGCGCCCCTGGCAACGGACCACGGGAACCCGCGCCCCTGGCAACGGACCACGGGCACCCGCGCCCCTGGCAACGGACCACGGGCACCCGCGCCCCTGGCAACGGACCACGGGCACCCGCGCCCCTGGCAACGGACCACGGGCACCCGCGCCCCTGGCAACGGACCACGGGCACCCGCGCCCCTGGCAACGGACCACGGGCACCCGCGCCCCTGGCAACGGACCACGGGCACCCGCGCCCCTGGCAACGGACCACGGGCATCCACGCCTCTGGCAACGGACCACAGGCACCCGCGCCCCTGGCAACGGACCACGGGCACCCGCGCCCTTGGCAACGGACCACAGGCATCCGCGCCTCTGGCAACGGACCACAGGCACCCGCGCCCCCGGCAACGGACCACAGGCACCCGCGCCCCCGGCAACGGACCACAGGCACCCGCGCCCCCGGCAACGGACCACAGGCACCCGCGCCCCCGGCAACGGACCACAGGCACCCGCGCCCCCGGCAACGGCCCACAGGCACAAGTTAGATTAGTAATCACTGGAGGGATGATGCAGCTCGCCATCCCAGAGACATCATAATACTACCCAACACCTAATATACTCACAGCACACTCCATACAGACTCCAGAGAAGGAAAGGAGGCCGCACAGCTCAGCACCATGAAGGTTATCACCACCAACTCTGCCAATACAGACATTAGCGATCTTATTACAGATTACTGCACCAATCACACATATTAATTGCACCCTCCAGCCCTGGCACACGGAGTCACAAACCAAACAATAGCATGGCATTACCTGCCCAGACACGCCAGCACTTAGCCATGAGAAGGTGAGACAAATGGTACGGAGAGGGGTTATGTGATAACCGGCGCTCAGCCGGATGTATGTGGGAGGAGACTAAGAAATGATCAACGAGCAATTAACACAAACTACATTCTGCAAAAAAAACAAACACAGAACACCAAAACCTTTCATGTTCTCATAGGTGGGCACAGTATAAACCCTCCGATACGCTACCTGTTACTCTCTACATCCCGAACTTCTATAGCTCCATAGACTTCTGTTGCACCTAAAGCAACAATCAACTGCCTATATCAGAGGAGCTTACACTCTAATGCCCACCCCCCTCACAGTCACACACTATTATGATTATTAAACAATTATAAAGCTCTGACATATACTGCAGTGCTGTACAGAGATCACTGAGCCAGTCACATCAGTCTCTGTACAGAGGAGCTTACACTCTAATGTCCCCACCCCCACAGTCACATCAGTCTCTATACAGAGGAGCTTACACTCTAATGTCCCCTCCCCCACAGTCACATCAGTCTCTGTACAGAGGAGCTTACACTCTAATGTCCCCTCCCCCCACAGTCACATCAGTCTCTATACAGAGGAGCTTACACTCTAATGTCCCCTCCCCCACAGTCACATCAGTCTCTATACAGAGGAGCTTACACTCTAATGTCCCCTCCCCCCACAGTCACATCAGTCTCTATACAGAGGAGCTTACACTCTAATGTCCCCACCCCCACAGTCACACACTATTAATATACATTTATATAGCTCTGACATATACCGAGTGCTACAGATAGTAAAATTATGTTTCTTTGTATATAGTTCTATTTATGTTTTATTTTCTGCGGAAAAAAAAATACATTTTCTTTTCTGTTATTTGCTGATGTAAGCTTGTTTGATTATGTATTCATTTTCATTTATTTTTTGTATATATATGTAAATATGTTTTATTATATGTACACTCTAATGTCCCCTCCCCCACAGTCATACACTATTATTATTAAACAATTATAAAGCTCTAACATATACCGCAGTGTTGTACAGAGATCACTGAGCCAGTCATATCAGTCTCTGTAGCAGAGGAGCTTACGCTCTAATGTTGTCGTGCACCCCCACACTATTATTAATTCTACATTTGTATAGCTCTGACATATACCGCAGCGCTGTAGAGAGATCACTGAGCCCAGTCACATCAGTCTCTGTACAGAGGAGCTTACACTCTAATGCCCCCCTTATAATGAAGGCTGCACATAGAACAGTGGGTTGGTGATGGCGGCACACATGACAGGCGGCAGGGTGTAATTTTCGGTGACACACACAGCCGTTTTGGGGGGGGGCGTAGTAATAGATCAGCACAGGGATGTGAAGAGGCCGCAGCACATCTCAGGGCAGGGAAGACGGTAATTATCACTGATCCTAATAACAGTGCAGACCCCCCACTAATGATTACTCCCACCCGGAGGGGGACAGGAACACAAGAAGGGGGCGGAATGTGACACCTCAGGAAAAAAACAAAAAGTCTTCTGGGGATCTGTACATGTCAGATATCGGGGGAAGTCTGCTTTGGTCTATATACTCCGAGCGGCCTCCCGTATCACAATGACATGTTCTCCATCACAGCATGAGCCGGACAATGCCGGGACCGGGGGGAGGGGGAGGGTAGATTTGGATCAGCAGATCGGTTAGAGATGTCTGAAGGACAGCGAGACGAGTGAGACTACACCGAGAACCCATCTACTGCAATGACCAGCGGCCCACCTCATACTGGACCCGTCCAACCAGCACCAATATCTGCTTCTATAAGGAGAATATATTATATATACTTTTGTCAGATACTGTGTGTAAGAGGAGATAGAGATCTCACACACACACAGTATCTGACAAAAGTATCTCTATATACACCCAGACCCCCCCCTATATAATGTGTGTATATCTTTATAGATAGCTGACAAAAGTAAGTACACCCCCAGTGACATTTGTGTAAATCTTTCCTTCTATCTTTTCATGTGACAACACTGAAGAAATGACACTTGTCTACAATGTAAAGTAGTGCGTGTACAGCTTGTATAACAGTGTAAATTTACTGTCCCCTCAAAATAACTCAACACACAGCCATTAATGTCTAAACCGCTGGCAACAAAAGTCAGTACACCCCTAAGTGAAAATCTCCAAATTGGGCCCAAAGTGTCAATGTTTTGTGTGGCCACCATTATTTTCCAGCACTGCCTTAACCCTCTTGGGCATGGAGGTCACCAGAGCTTCACAGGTTGTCACTGGAGTCCTCTTCCCCTCCCCCATGATGACATCACAGAGCTGGTGGATGTTAGAGACCTTGCGCTCCTCCACCTTCCGTTTGAGGATGTCCTACAGATGATCAATAGGGTTTAGGTCTGGAGACACGCTTGGCCAGTCCATCACCTTTACCCTCAGATTCTTTAGCAAGGCAGTGGTGGTCTTGGAGGTGTGTTTGGGGTGGTTATCATGTTGGAATACTGCCCTGCGGTCCAGTCTCTGAAGGGAGGGGATCATGCTCTGCTTCAGTATATCACAGTACATGTTGGCATTCATGGTCCCCTCAATGATCTGTAGCCCCCCAGTGCCGGCAGCACTCCTGCAGCCCCAGACCATGACACTCCCACCACCATGCTTGACTGTAGACAAGACACACTTGTCTTTGTCCTCCTCACCTGGTTGCCCCCACACACGCTTGTCACCATCTGAACCAAATACGTTTATCTTGGTCTCATCAGACCACAGGACATGGTTCCAGTAATCCATGTTCTTAGTCTGCTTGTCTTCAGCAAACTGTTTGTGGACTTTCTTGTTCATCATCTTTAGAAGAGGCTTCCTTCTGGGATGACAGCCATGCAGACCAGTTTGATGCAGTGTGCGGCGTATGGTCTGAGCACTGACAGGCTGACCCCCCACCCCTACAACCTCTGCAGCAATGCTGGCAGCACTCATACGTCTATTTCCCAAAGACAACCTCTGGATATGACGCTGATCACGTGACCTCAACTTCTTTGGTGGACCATGGTGAGGCCTGTTCTGAGTGGAACCTGTCCTGTTATACCGCTGTATGGTCTTGGCCACCGTGCTGCAGCTCAGTTTCAGGGTCTTGGCAATCTTCTTATAGCCTAGGCCATCTTTATGTAGAGCAACAATTCTTTTTTTCAGATCCTCAGAGAGTTCTTTGCCATGAGGTGCCATGTTGAACTTCCAGTGACCAGTATGAGAGAGTGAGAGCGATAACACCAAATTTAACACACCTGCTCCCCATTCACACCTGAGACCTTGTAACACTAACGAGTCACATGACACCGGGGAGGGAAAATGGCTGATTGGCCCAATTTGGAGATTTTCACTTAGGGGTGTACTGACTTTTGTTGCCAGCGGTTTAGACATTAATGGCTGTGTGTTGAGTTATTTTGAGGGGACAGTAAATTTACACTGTTATACAAGCTGTACACTCACTACTTTACATTGTAGACAAGTGTCATTTCTTCAGTGTTGTCACATGAAAAGATAGAAGAAAAGATTTACACAAATGTCACTGAGGGGTGTACTTACTTATGTTAGATATATATAAAGAGAGATATATACACACACACATTATATAGAGGGGTCTGGGTGTATCTAGCGATATTGGGGGTATATAGGGGGGGGGCTGGGGGTATATATAGAGGTATTGGGGGTATATAGAGCTATTGGGGTATATAGGGGGTTTGGGTGTATATAGAGATATTGGAGTATATATAGGGGGATTGGGGGTATATAGAGAGGGGGGGTCTCAGGGTATATAGAGATATTGGGTGTATATTGGGGGTCTGGGGGTATATAGAGATGTTGGGGTATATAGAGGTATTGGGGGGTATACAGGGGGGTCTGGGGGTAGAGGTATTGGGGGGTATACAGGGGGGTCTGGGTATATATAGCGATATTGGGGGGTATACAGGGGGGTCCGGGTATATATAGCGATATTGGGGGGTATACAGGGGGGGTCCGGGTGTATATAGCGATATTGGGGGGTATACAGGGGGGGTCCGGGTGTATATAGAGATATTGGGGGGTATATAGGGGGGTCTGGGGATATATAGAGGTATTGGGGGTATATAGGGGGGTCTGGGGGTATATAGAGATATTGGGGGGTATATAGTGGTGGTCTGGGGGTATATAGAGATATTGGGGGTATATAGGGGGGTCTGGGGGTATATAAAGGTATTGGGGGGTATACAGGGGGGTCTAGGGATATATAGAGATATTGGGGGTATATAGGGGGGGTCTGGGGATATATAGAAGTATTGGGGGTATATAGGGGGGTCTGGGGGTATATAGAGATATTGGGGGTATATAGGGGGGTCTGGGGGTATATAGAGATATTGGGGGTATATAGTGGTGGTCTGGGGGTATATAGAGATATTGGGGGTATATAGGGGGGTCTGGGGGTATATAGAGGTATTGGGGGGTATATAGAGGTATTGGGGGGTATATAGGGGGGTCTAGGGGTATATAGAGATATTGGGGGGTATATAGTGGTGCTCTGGGGGTATATAGAGATATTGGGGGTATATAGGGGGGTCTGGATGTATATAGAGGTATTGGGGGTATACAGGGGGGTATATAGAGGTATTGGGGGGTATATAGAGGTATTGGGGGTATATAGGACCGGTGACGGATGAGGACACAGCCCGGGGTCTCACCTGGGTCGGGCCGGTTCCGTTTCCTCACCGAGCCGCCATCCTTTTCGGTATCCTGAGCGGCGACAGTAGAGGAAGGGCCAGAGCCGGTGAAGGGGGCGCGCACGCACAACGTCCCCTGGTAGCGCGCGTCTGCTCTCACCTCCATCTCGCCATCTTGTGGTTGGCGCCGGGCTCTGCGCTCTCCGGGTCCAGCAGGACGGGGTGGGCGGGGCTGTGCCCAGCAGGCGCCATATTGTGGATGGCAGAGTTCTGTCATGGGGGGGTGGGGGGGAGATCTAATTAAAGGGGCAGAGCACACTTTGTCTGTGGCTGTCAGTGTACACAGTATAATTGCAGAACTCAATTGAACAACAAGCTGAAATCCTGCCATCATGTAAAGTGCCTCTGATAACCCCAAATAAAGTTCAGCTGTCCTAGTAGGTCTTTCCTGACATTTTCTTAGCGGCATCCTACAGCAAAAGCCACGGTCCGCAGAGAGCTTCCAAATCATCAGAGGGGTCTCATTGTTAGAAGGTATCAGTCAGGAGAAGGGTACAAGGCTCTTCTCAAGACCTCCTGCTCTCAAGCTCTCTCATCTCCTCCCCTCATGCTCCTCTCCAGGATTTCTCCAGAGCCTCTCCCATCCTGAACTTTTTGGCCATATTTCCAAAAGATAGACAACACTGCACACCACCAAAAGAACACCATACCCACCGTGAAGCATGGTGGTGGCGGTATCGTGCTTTGGGGCTGTTTTTTCTTTAGCTGGAACAAGGGGCCTTAGTGAAGGTAGAGGGAATTATGAACAGTTCCAAATACCAGTCAGTATTGGCACAAAACCTTCAGGCTTCTGATAGAAAGCTGAACATGAAGAGGAACTTCATCTTTCAACAGAACAACGACCCGAAGCATCCATCCAAATCAACAGAGGAATGGCTTCACCAGAAGAAGATTAATGTTTTAGAATGGCCCAGCCAGAGCCCAGACCCGAATCCCATTGAAAATCTGTGGGGGTGATGTGAAGAGGGCTGTGCACAGGAGATGTCCTCACAATCTGACAGATTTGGAGTGTTTTTGGGCAAATATTACCAAGTCAAGATGTGCCATACTGATAGACTCCTCCCCAAAAACACTGAGTGCTGGAATAACATCAAAAGGGGCTTCACCAAAGTATTAGTGTAAGGGGTGTGCAAACTTATGTCACCTAAAAGATTTCAGTTTGTTGTTCCCCTGAGTTGTACAGTTTATGGGTCACATTAAAGGTGGAAAAAGTTCTGAAATTATTTATCTTTGTGTCATTTTTTTTACATTACAGAAACCTGAAATTTTACCACCCGGGGTGTGTAGACTTTTTATATCCACTGTAGGATGGGAGGGGGATGTAGGGGGGACAATATATAGATACATGTACAGCACAGTATATAGAGTGCTGAGGTCTGGAGTATTTCATGTACAGCACACATATATATATGGAACGTTGAGGCCTGGAGTATGTAATGTACAGAACAGTATATGGAGCGTTGACCCCTGCATGGCACCAACCTCCAACCTGGAGAGCGACCTGACCATGTGACATGACACCTGTCCATACACCTTTATGGCACCAACCTCCAGCCTGGGGAACGCCCTGACTAGGTGACATGTCACCCCTGTATACATCTGCATGGCACCAACCTCCAGCCTGGAGAGCGACCTGACCATGTGACATGTCACCTGTCCATACCCCTGCATGGCACCAACCTCCAGCCTGGAGAGCGACATGATTATGTGACATGACACCTGTCCATACCCCTGCATGGCACCAACCTCCAGCCTGGAGAGTGAACTGACCATGTGACATGTCACCTGTCCATACCCCTGCATGGCACCAACCTCCAGCCTGGAGAGCGACCTGACCATGTGACATGTCACCTGTCCATACACCTTTATGGCACCAACCACCAGCCTGGAGAGCGACCTGACCATGTGACATGTCACCTGTCCATACACCTTTATGGCACCAACCACCAGCCTGGAGAGCACCCTGACCATGTGACGTGTCACCCTTCTATACACCTTTATGGCACCAACCTCTAGCCTGGGGAACGCCCTGACTAGGTGACTTGTCACCCCTGTATACATCTGCATGGCACCAACCTCCCTTCTGGAGAGCGACCTGACCATGTGACATGACACCTGTCCATACCCCTGCATGGCACCAACCTCCAGCCTGGAGAGTGACCTGACCATGTGACGTGTCAGCCGTCTATACACCTGCATGGCACCAACCTCCAGCCTGGTGAGCACCCTGACCATGTGACGTGTCAGCCGTCTATACACCTGCATGGCACCAACCTCCAGCCTGGAGAGCGACCTGACCATGTGACATGTCACCTGTCCATACCCCTGCATTGCACCAACCTCCAGCCTGGAGAGCACCCTGACCATGTGACATGTCACCTGTCCATACCCCTGCATTGCACCAACCTCCAGCCTGGAGAGCACCCTGACCATGTGACATGTCACCTGTCCATACCCCTGCATGACACCAACCTCCAGCCTGGAGAGCGACCTGACCATGTGACGTGTCACCTGTCCATACCCCTGCATGGCAGAAACCTCCAGCCTGGAGAGCACCCTGACCATGTGACATGTCACCTGTCCATACCCCTGCATGGCCCCAACCTCCAGCCTGGAGAGCGACCTGACCATGTGACATGACACCTGTCCATACCCCTGCATGGCCCCAACCTCCAGCCTGGAGAGCACCCTGACCATGTGACGTGTCACCCATCTATACACCTGCATGACACCAACCTCCAGCCTGGAGAGCGACCTGACCATGTGACATGTCATCCGTCTATACACCTGCATGACACCAACCGCCAGCCTAGAGAGCACCCTGACCATGTGACGTGTCACCCATCTATACACCTGCATGGCACCAACCTCCAGCCTGGAGAGCGACCTGACCATGTGACATGTCACCCCTGTATACACCTGTGTCTCACCAACCTCCAGCCTGGAGAGCACCCTGACCATGTGACATGTCACCCCTGTATACATCTACATGGCACCAACCTCCAGCCTGGGTTATGCCCTGACAATGTGACATGTCACCTGTCTATACACCTGCATGGCCCCAACCTCCAGCCTGGAGAGCACCCTGACCATGTGACATGTCACCCCTGTATACATCTACATGGCACCAACCTCCAGCCTGGGGAATGCCCTGACAATGTGACATGTCACCTGTCTATACACCTGCATGGCACCAACCTCCAGCCTGGTGAGCACCCTGACCAGGTTACATATCACCCCTGTATACACCTGTGTCTCACCATTCTCCAACCTGGAGAACACCCTGACCAGGTGACATGTCACCCATCTATACACCTGCAGGGCACCAAATTCCTGCCCTTTCCTGAGATGATGCATCAATATTAATACTGCGGGATCAGTGAGCCCCGGGCTGGTGCTGTGATGACTTCAGACATTTGAATAACATTTGCCTACGGAAATGTTAGTCAGCGGCTGACCCACGCTGGGAGGGAAAGAGTTAATTTGTGTGCTGCTTTTCCTGGGTTTTTTGGATCCAGCCATCTCACCTGTGATATAAATAAGGGGAAAGGTCGGGGTCCGGAGCTCTTCTTCCGTCCCCGCTAGTGAGATGATGTGATAGCTGTGGAGGAGGACTGCTATGCCTTTAAGTCCATCTGAGATACCGGGAGTCCGGGGATCTTCCAAGACTTGGGGAAATGCCAAATATGGACTAATGGACTACTACCTTCTAGAGGTATGCCTGGGCAGCCAAGCAAAGATGAATGAATGAATGATTTGTATAGCGCTGCACATGTGAACTGAATCGCCTCGAGGATAGTTAGCGACATTTTAAGGACACTGTTCATGTTGGACTATACTGTTCTGATAACTCAAGTAAACGTTGCACCAACTGTTCTGAACCGGGTCTTAACTCATTTATAGAAGTATGCAATGGTTTCTGGTGTTTTAGAAGAACTGGGGTCAGTAAATCACATGTGGTGTATGAAGTACAGCCAATACTACAAGGTCTACTCGGCAAGGCAAACAGGAGGAGTAATGCAGTTGCTATGGGTAACCAAGGAGTAGTGCAAGGTACATTGTAGCCAGTCGTAAATGGTACCTGGCATGGCAAGGGGTCCTCCAGCAGCAACTGGAAACCAAACTCACGTTGCAGAGACCCATAGCCTGGTCACCCGGTACGGGAATAAATAAGCTAACATGCACACGCATACTTCCCAACCTTTAGAGATGGGAACAAGGGGCTCCTATTAGCAAACGTATGTAGGCATAGGACACACCTCTGGCCATGCCCCCTTAAAGGAAAATTATTTTAAACAATGATTAGTTTAACGCACAAGTGTTTTTTTTTACCACTACTATTCCTTTATATTTGGTTTTGACATTTAGAGATGTTTGCTATCCGGGGTACCCCAGCCATCCAACACCACCTTTTTTACACCTCCAACCTTTCGTAGAGTGTCTGGAAAATATTTTCACTTCCTCCTCTGCCTCCCCCCCCCCCTTACTCCCCCTCTGTGCCAATCATCTGTTCACTCTGAGTTTTTTTTTTCAATATAGATCGATACATTTTGCTACTGCTCCTGATGAGTGGAAATCTCCACGAAACGCGTAGAGCCCCAGCCTTATGCTACAGAGATATGCAATTAGCGGGCCTCCAGCTGTTGCAAAACTACAAGTTCCGTCATGCCTCTGCCTCTGAGTGTCATGCTTGTGGCTGTCAGAATCTTGCTATGCCTCATGGGACTTGTAGTTCTGCAACAGCTGGAGGTCCGCTAATTGTGCATATCCCTGTGCTACACCATTGTGATTCTGAGATCGATGATTATGGATTTTATTGTCACCATTAACCCAACTATGTTGATAATGAAGTACAATGACGTTTTATGGAATTACTATTATTATACTGTTAAATGAGAGAAAAGGGGGGTTTTGGGACTTTAAATGAAGCAGGAACCAAAGGGATTACTGCCTTCATCCCTATCATTGGTTAAAAAAATAGGAGCGAATGGCGGGACTTTATATGAAGCACACAGCAGCATTGAAGGAAGTCAAGTGACTGGGAAATAATGTTTATTTATATTGAATAATCTTCTATAAAACATTTTGGGCATACAACCTCTAAAAACATTTGATCATTTACAACAGGGATATGAAATTAGCGGACCTCCAGCTGTTACAAAACTACAAGTCCCATCATGCCTCTGCCTCTGAGTGTCATGCCTGTGGCTGTCAGAGTCTTGCTATGCCTCATGGGACTTGTAGTTCTGCAACAGCTGGAGGTCCGCTAATTGCATATCCCTGATTTACAACATAAGTTACATAGTAATCCACAGTCCAGTAGATAATAATGTATTCAAAATAGAACAAACAATAGATACATTTGTAAACATAGCCAAGATAAGATTTGTGCCTAAATGGCCTAGATAGTCTTTCTAGATTTTTCTTGAATATAAAAAGGGAAGGGGAAGAAAAAGGGAATTGACATGGTTAATATGATATGTTCTTAAAGCTATTTAGTTGAATCATGGTGAGATGAAGACAGGAGTTGATGGCTCAACGCGTTTCGTGGCCTTATAGCCGCTCATCAGGAGCATAAACCATGGGGTATAGAGGTTGTATGCCCAAAATGTTTTATAGAAGATTATTCAATATAAATAAACATTATTTCCCAGTCACTTGACTTCCTTCAATGCTGCTGTGTGCTTCATATGAAGTCCCGCCATTCGCTCCTATTTTTTTATTATTATACTGTGAATTACCGTATTTATTGGCGTATAGCACGCACTTTCCCCCCTTAAAATCAGGGGAAATCATGTGTGTGCATGTTATACGCCGAAAGGCTGCCTCGGAGGGGAAGGAGGGAACGAGCCAAAATAGACCGAGCCGAATCTCCTGTGTACTCGGCTCTGCTCGCAGTCACGCCCAGTCCCACCACCTAACATTGACGTCCTGCCATTGGACCGGTGTTATGTCCATCATAAGAGCTGGGCCAAGGGGTGGGACTGCGAGCCGAGTCAAGGACACAGGAGATCCGGCTCTGTTTATTTCGGCAATAAGAAGGCTGCAGATGGGCACTGATCAGGCTGCAATGATGGGCAAGGCTGCAGATGGGCACCGATAAGGCTGAAATGATGGGCACTGATCAGGCTGCAATGATGGGCATTGATCAGGGTGCAATGATGGGCACTGATCAGGCTGCAATGATGGGCGAGGCTGCAGATGGGCACTGATCAGGCTGCAATGATGGGCACTGATCAGGCTGCAATGATGGGCGAGGCTGCAGATGGGCACTGATCAGGCTGCAATGATGGGCAAGGCTGCAATGATGGGCACTGATCAGGCTGCAATGATGGGCAAGGCTGCAATGATGGGCACTGATCAGGCTGCAATGATGGGCACTGATCAGGCTGCAATGATGGGCACTGATCAGGCTGCAATGATGGGCACTGATCAGGTTGCAATGATGGGCACTGATCAGGCTGCAATGATGGGCAAGGCTGCAATGATGGACACTGATCAGGCTGCAATGATGGGCGAGGCTGCAGATGGGCACTTATAAGGCTGCATTGATGGGCACTGACCATTATTTTGCTTCAAAGTAGTTTATTTATAAAAAAAAGTTTTTTACCTGAAACTTCCTTCTTAAATTGAAGGTGTGTGTTACACGCCGATAAATACGGTATGTTGTCATTATGGACGTTGCTTATCGTGTTATTTCATTATTTTGTGTATAAATAGTTTCGAATCCATTGACATGTGATTTCTCATTCAATACTTTTAGCTGTGCCTCATATAAAGTCCCAACAAACCTCCTCCTTTTGTTCTATCATAACAGGGATGGAGGCAGATGAACCCACCCACTCATTGCCTCATATGAAGTCTCAACCCCCCCCCCCCCTTTTTTATACAATTATCGGAGCGGCTGATTGTTGGGGGCCGATATTCACATTTTTCAAATGATCGTTATCAGTCAGAAACGTAGCAATATTGGTCAGACCTCCCCCTGTCCCATGCCGCGCTCGCTGCCAATCTCTCAGCGGTGCCGCGGGCAGCAGATGACATCATCTCTCACTGCCCGCCTCGCATCACCGCTCTTCCGCCATTACAGCAGGGCTGCGAAGGCCGCTCTTACCAGGGGTGAGCAGAGAGATAGTTACCGTATGTCATCTCTCACCGCCGCGCCGCCCACATGTGGAAGTTTACCCGCTTGGACGCTGCTGGGGAGAGGCTGCCAGAAGTTGTGTAAGTAGTGGTAAGCTGCTCCTGGGTGACAGGTGACATGGCAGGAGGGGGCTCTG